>NC_049234.1:15440445-15741397 GCF_011100685.1 Canis lupus familiaris | reverse complement strand
GGCGATGGATGCTCAGGTGAGCACTCCTACAATGGTAATGAGTAACATTTTAGAATGCTATCACTCTAGAGCCATGTGTTAATAAATACATTTACATCCTTATATATGCATAAGCCAGTACACTCATATCTACACTTGCAGATAATTATACATTTCTCGGTTTAATCTGACAAAATAGGTCTATTGTGTGTGAACAAGCCATAGGAAATCTGCCTGACAGTTACAAGTATCAGGGAAGGCCTAGTGCTACATAATGAGTCACTGTTGTTGAACGAAATAGCACAAAACAGCTATTATTTCCCAGATGAAGGTGAGGCTATTCTGGCTCTTTGGGTGATTGTAAATAAATCTTTTGCAATGTCCTGGAACCTGATCAGCCAACAAGAGAAAGAACAGTTGTGAAGCTTCTAAGTTGTTTGACCACAGCCTGAGCTGAGGAGGGAACATATATTCTCCTTGAAAGTCTTCTTCCTCACACCTTCCTCATTTACAGGTCTTGGAACCAAAGTGTGACACCTCCCCTACTCTCTTTTTTCCCCTTATAAATGGAACAGAAGTGTTGTCCTCTTTACTAGGAAATGTTCTTCAAAGTGTTCAAGTTTTCCTTTCATTTGATTGCAAGAAACAACTTAATCTGGTGCCAACCGGCAGAAGCAGTGTGATCCCAGGCTCTAACAGGAAAAGGTAGTGGGCCAAGTGGTACTAGGCCTCAGGGACAGAAGAGTGCTGCAATGAATGTTGGAACAGCTCTGTAGTGGATGAATGGGTGAGGTATGTAGGGAATGCAGTTGAGCCCAGCCACAGAGGCACATTTGTCTCCGGTGGAGTCCTTTGTAGTAGAAGACAAGTTACATCCTGGCTGCCGCTGGCTCAGGATTTGCGTGGAAATATTTAAATGTCTATGCAATTCCCTGTAATGTGTGGGTCAAAATATCTGGAAAAAAGGGGGGAAAAAGCAGACAGGAACAAATGCCATGCGGGAATCTGCCTATTTACAATATCAACAACAAAAATTAACACTGCATGTGAAGATAACCTTATGCTTGGAAAAAATTTTCATTTTCGTGTTTATGTCAACGTAGAATTCCACTTCCCAACACCGTAGATCACTGCAAGGCTCAGGGATACATGGAAACACTGGTGCACTGTTTACGCTTCTCTGGCTCATACATACCAGATTCTAGACCTGTGCTGCCCAACACCAGTAGCCAGTCATGTGTAGCTCTTTAAACGTAAATTAATTAAAAGTAAATACATCAAAAATTCCATTTCTTAGCTACACTAACCACATTCAATGTTCAATAGCTACATGGGCTATGGTTATCATCTTGGACGACCCAGAATATTTCTGTCATGTCAGAAAATTTTGTCAGACAATATTGTTCTAGAAAACTCATGAGATTTGTGAATTTCTCACAGATTTCCATGTATAAGTATAAAAGGATCAACAGCAGTGTGGAACCATCTGAAATGGTGCTCGACGGTTAACTTTGTGTGGAAAGCTTAATATTCCATGAGGAAAAAGTTCACTTTAAAAAAAAAATCCATCCTATATCCCCCTCTGGGAAAAAAATAATGCCCATGACCCAAGTATTTCCAAACTAACTTGAACATATAACCTCTATTTATAAGACATCCATTAATTCCCACAGAACTCAGGTTTCATGAAGCACTTCTTGGAGAATTTTGCCATGGAAAGAGCTCAAGCCAAGCCAGTCTAGTCACTTGCCCACTTAGCATCATAGTAGACAATTAGGACAGTTTCAAACTAGAGTAAATTGACCAAGGTCTGCCCGGTCAGGTTTTATGCTCTATGATTTTAAGGAAATTAAGTTGTCAGGTATAAATTGAGAAGCTCAGCAGCGAGCATGAAGATACTTCTCCTAAAGATACTGACCAGATACACACCACTCTTTCTAAAGAAAACTATGGGATAATCTACCTGAAATCAAACTATGGGATAATCTACTCTGGCTTTATCACCTATGATCCTGTGACACGGAGGTCTCTTATTCCATAAAAATGTGCAGAACCAAGCTTGTCAAGTTGGATTCCTAGTGGATTTCTCCATCATATGAGCAACAACATTCTTAATCTACTCCGCTGACAGAAACTTAAAATTTCTGAAGAAAAATAGAAACATCATTTCTGAGCAAGCCATACGTTCTCAGATCACTGACCCAGCAGCAGGCAGATTGGTGGGTTGCTGGAGGGTGAATTGAATTTCCTGTGGCAGAAGTGCTTTGCTTTACCCTATGGGGCAGAACCAGGATCTGTTCTTACTACCCCAAATTTCTGTTCTTTTCTTTTATCCCTCCTCTCTCCTTTTCTTTTTTCTCTTCCTTCCTTTTTTCTTCACTTTCCTTTGAGTTAGCTCTGATGGAGTCATTGCATAAGGACTTTTATTTTCCATGGCAGCCTCCTAGAAAAGTATGTCAATGAAAATAAATAGTAGCCTAGTATCTCTCCTCTAAAAAACATCAGAAGTTCTCCTTAGAATTTACCCTGGAATGTATGCTGTGCAATCAGAACAGAGAATTAGAAAGTGAAATTGACCCTATACAGATTCCTGGGTTTTTCTTTTTTCTGTGATGTCTTCTCACCTATGGGATTTGTGCTTGCTCAAGGATCATCAGCTATAATGAGAGTTAATGCTGGAAGGAAGGAAGGAAGGAAGGAAGGAAGGAAGGAAGGAAGGAAGGAAGGAAGGAAGGAAGGAAGGAAGGAAGGAAGGAGAGAAAGAAAGAAGAAAGAAAGAAAGAAAGAAAGAAAGAAAGAAAGAAAGAAAGAAAGAAAGAGAAAAAGAAATCCTTTGCTGCTCACACTAATGCCACTAAAATGAAGATTCCTGTTTAGAATAGTGTTTTTCAAGCCTCAAACTAAAAGCTTATTCAAGATGACAGCCATATTCAGATTAGTAATCTATTTGAACACTTTAACTTTAAAATACAACATAGATTATGTCTTCAAAAATTAGTGATCTATAGTAAGAAAAAGCTAAGTTAGAAGGTTTATGCTCTTTAGTTAAATTTGCCTGGCATTTATATTTGCGATAGATGTTACAAGATTAAAAGTGTAATAATTAAAATTTTTAAAGGAATTTGTATAATAATACAGATTGCTTATACATTACTTATTGCTATAATTCAACCACACCCCAAGAGAAGGTGTTTGAAAATATCCAGTCTCTCTCAGTGGAAAGAAATCAAAGTTTATAAATAAAGTTCAAGCAAAACTATCATTTTGGACAATAATATAATAAGGTCATTTCCCATGTGTTTTAAAAAGTATTAGACAAGTCTAAGTATATACTGACAATAAGCTTCTACATCAACGCATTAGTGCTTTAATCTGTGGCACTAATTCAATAGAGACTCTCTTCCATGATTTGCAGATTTTTGTACTTTGGCAATATAAATAGTGCTGCAATATAACTGATTCGCAAATCTTATTCATCTGTTGAAGACATGACCTGGATAGCTCTGTAATAAAAGCAAGCATAACAAAACTGTTTTTGCTGAGAAAAACCCCATGAGCCAGCAAATATAAAAGAAAGCTGAAAAAGTAAATATGGTGTTGGTGCTAACCCAAAATTATGTGAGTAAATGTCATCGCGATGGATATAGTTTCTACTTTTGAGACTCTCATGCATGACAGCAAGTCCGAGCATCTCTTATTCACTTAGTAACTAGCAGCAGAATGAGTTTGCTGGAATCTTTAATTAATTTCAAAATAGTCCTGAATTACACCAATCTTCTTGCTTCTGCAGATTGCTCCTGCCTTTGTTGTTTGGGTGACTAGAGGCATAGTTTTTCACCGCACAAATCCCTGGAAGAGCGTCCTTGTGAGAACCGGTTTTCTGGAATCTCAGTATGCCTAAATTCTAAGAACTATTCTCCCACTCTTCTCTTGCTTTCCATGAATGCTAGCTCTCCTCCGACTGCAAATACCTTCATATGAGCTTGGTGTTCCACGAAAGGAAGGAAGTTGAAAGAAAGCAGGAATGAGAATTAGATGTTATTTTGTCCTTTGCTTTCTAAGGTCAAAAGTAGACTGTATTGAAAAGAGGTTTTACTATTTCAGCTGATATATCTCTATTTCTTTCAATACCTGTAGGGTAACACATAATCTTTTCAGTGACTCCGGTGTAGACTTTGTGTAGGTCATAGAACCTCCACTCACCATTCACACTCATCACTCTGGCTCATTTCACTTGCTCCCCATTGTTAATAGATGGGAAGACACCACAGCATCCCTTGCAGCCAATAATTAGCATAATGTAAACACATGAATCTAAAATACTAGCCAAAAATAAGCAAGAGTAAGAAAAACACATATTTTCTAGACCTTGCTGATTTCCTTACCTGTGTGGTCTTTTCACAGACAGGACTCTCCAGACCAATATTCTTCTGTCGATTCCAAATGAGGAATGAAGATTTAGGACATCTAATTACTAAATGTCCCTGCTTTATTGCCCCCAAATCTTGTCTGTCGTTCACCTTCTGTGTGTTTTGTTATACTTTGTGTATTTGACCACAATTTCTTCCTTCATATATTATTACATTTGTTTGTCATCCCCCAAGTAGATTATATATTTAAAACGTGGGGCAGCCCAGGTGGCTAGGCGGTTTAGCGCCTCCTTCAGCCCAGGGCGTGATCCTGGAGACCCGGGATCAAGTCCCATGTCAGGCTCCCTGCATGGAGCCTGCTGCTCCTTCTGCCTGTGTCTCTGCTTCTCTGTGTGTGTGTGTGTCTCTCATGAAAAAATAAATAAAATATTTTAAAAATAATAAAATGAAAAATAAAATAAATAAAAGGTGGGGACCTTATTTAGCTTTGTCTCCAGCTTCTAGAATAGTACCTGGTACATAGAAGGGCACTTATGTCAAATAAATATTAGTTCACATTTATTTTTTCCCAGTCAAGGTGTATGTATGCACACACATATTCATGCATGAGAGCAACATTCAGATGATCATTTATTCTGAGTATATACATGCACGCACACATATATTGATCATCTATCCTCAGCTTTTACTGGAATATATGGTAGTATGGCAAAGGCAATGTGATGTTTCAACACTATGGGTGTATGAAAATGGAACTTTGACTTACAGCTACCAGTAGAAGTTATGATTTATATTCCTTTTCTAAGCACAGAGCTTTGCTTCCATGTACAGTTTCCTGAATCATGACATTGATCTTGTTCTTTATCTGCTTAGATATTGACTCCTCATTGCATACATATTAAAATCTAGACACTTCAGCATTCTTTTAGGCTTACACCCATTATTTCTGTCATTTACTAATCAATTCCTTGATGTTATTTCCTCACAGCTCCTACTGTGTACCTATGCTCCTACAGTTCTACCACCTGGAATATTTTTTTTTCATCTTTTCATGTCCAAATGATACCTACACTGCATGGCTCAGGTCAAATGCCATCACTACCTTCTGGAAAATTTCTGGGTCATCTGATTTCAGGTTAACTGCTCTCCCCTCAGCTCCTATGGCGTTTGCATCTCCTCTGAACATCTGTAATGTGTGCTTCTGGCTTATTTATCTTACCAAACCGGCCTTTATTGAATAACCACAATGACCAAGCACGGTTGAAAGGTCAAAGGTGCGCTTGTCTAGTCATCTCAATCAGAAAAGAAGCAGCAAAAGTTGGTGCGATGTACTCTAAAAGGATGTTTTTAACTGACAATTTTACATGGTCAAAGGAACAATTGAGAAGAAAGTAAACCACATAATGAGACTCTGTGCAAAGTTACCATCGATCCAATTTACACATAATGTATGCTCCCCATTTACTATCTATTAACAATCCTATAGACTCATAGAAAATGTTTAGTGAATTATGACTAACGTGCAGGCTCTGTGTAATTATAATTTAAGTTGGATACTGGTGAAGTCTTTAGTCAGAAGTCTCAGGGCTAGAATTATCTCTTCACCCATCACCCTGACTTTTTACTGCCAACTTCAAGTACCTTCTTGTGGCACCTCACAGAGATCTGCACCCGCCCCAACATTTCTTTGTTCCAGTGACAGTATTAGAATTTCCAAAAAGCCCTCTCTAATATTTTCAAACACTTTCTCACTTTTTAAACTTGGAATATTTCCATCCATTGTGCTAACTACTCCAATTTCCTGAAGAAATCGCTACAGAAGTAAGAGGCAAAGAAATAGGTAGGGGTTACATCTGACTCTCTCCACATTTTGGCTCCTTTAACATTCTCAGCCCTGGTTTCAGTGACTGTCCCCATGCCAGACTGATATGTTGAAGTAACAGCTTTTAGGTACACAGTTTCCAGTGCTGGTCTGGGGGTTCTAGTCCTATCAAAAGGAGATGCATCAGCTATTCAAAGAGTACACACAACCCAACTCAAGTTAAAGATCTGTGTTTTCCATGTAATGCCCCTGGATAATGCACTGGTTCTGAAGCTCTGGCTTCAGAGGACAAGAAGGGTTGACAGGGAAGCAACAGTGGTTTAAAATAATGGTAGGCAAGCCTCAGTAGAAGAAAGCATGATATAACCACACTAAAGAACATTGGTGTGAAGCAAGTTGAGCTGCTCAGTTAACTCCACACTCCTGATTTCTATGCCAGAGGATAGTAAAGCTGCCCAAGAACAACTACAGAAGGAAAATGACCAAACTTTAGTAGCTTGTAAAGTGCCTGAGCTGTGGGAAGGCAAGAAAGGATGAAATGAAAGAACACACCCATAGCATCCAAGCATCTATCCCCAAACCTGCAGGAAGCTTATATTTCCCCCCAAAGGCTAATGAGTTACACTTTTGTTGGCAGTGTTTTTGGTCAGACACTCTAAAGCAGAATAGCACAGTAAACACTTGTTCACACAAACTACAGTAAACACTTGTTCACACAAACTACTCCTTCCTCCCTACACCTTTGTTGTACCTGCCCAAGGATGACATTAATGAGTGACCCCTGCTTAGTTTTCTCAATTCTGGGAGGACTGTCTTTAATTGACATCACCTATACCTTTAGAGACAGTATTGAATGTAGTTCAGCATTCCGTAGGTGATATGGGTCCCCTGTCTGACTCTCAGAATACATGTTTGTGCACACACACACACACACACTGGATGATCCTCTGTTGAACAGTTCGAGGGAAACTTGATGCCTTCAGGGAATGAGAAGGGAAAAATAATATGTTGTGGCCAAAAACTAACAAAAATCTTTTTATCCATGGTCATATTGCATCTCCCATACAAGTATCCCCAAGTGTACCCTAGCCTTATGTATTGCTTAGTTAATATTTAATTGCTGTTTATTAACTAGTCTCCTATTAAGGATGACTTCATATGTTACTCATGCAGCTGTATTACAAGAAAGGTAAAGATCAACTCTGCAGTCTTCAAATCCCCTCATCACTAACTCTATATAGAGTAGAATTTAATGAATAGTTTTTAGGTTAAAGTTATGGCCATGATCTAATTCCTCAAAATTCTCCTTCTTTTGGAGCGTTTTATACTTGACTGTTTTATTTTGAGCTGGCACATGTGCTCTTGAGTGCCAGCATTGCAAAGGATGCCATACTGACAAAGTGTTTCTTTAAACAGTTCTTTCATCCACCCTTTTTTGTGGTCACCTCATGGCAACTCATCATATTGAATGGTTATTTACAAATCTTGAGACCGCTTTCAACTTGATCCAACCAGTAGAACTGTATTAGGATGAAACTTGTTTTTGTGCCAGTGGATTAGACCATATCCTAATTAATGATCTTTTATCATTTATGTCTTGGAGGTGTCCTGATAAAATTGAAGGGGTGGGGGAGGGAATGAGGGAGGAAGGAAGAAGAAAAAAAAAGAGAAGAAGAAAAGAGTAGGAAAGAATGGAAAGAAAGAAAGAGCAAGACATACTTTATGATCTAATAATCCTATTAAATTTTATAACCAAATCTGATTATATACAGAAAGGCATACCTGAAGAAATAAAGAGAAACTTATACATCCTCAAGACGTAGTCAATGAATTCCTCAGACTATTTGACCAATTTAACCTCATGGACATTTATACATTAGAATGAGCAATTTGGTGGTGGTATTCAATCTACTGGTACCTGACTGAGTGATTGTGAAAGATTCCTCTGAATTTCTCTACTGGTGTCAACTTAGGAATCAATAGTTAACAGAATAATGCCACTGCTGCTATGAATTAACTTGTATCTTGTAGGACCTGAATAATTAAGGTTTGTCTCTGGAAGGAAGCAATCATCCTCATCCTTGTGTGTTTATGACTGTTTTTAGTATGGAATATTTAAAGAGTTGTCTCTGGCATCTGCAGCACTTTTGAGATTTGCAACTCTACCAAATATTTTCAAGCACAATACAAATTGTAAAGAACACGTGTAAGTTCTGTCCCTCCTTTATATGGCTCATATTCTAAATAGCAAGTACACAGACATTTCCCTAATCACTTTCTAAGAATGCTGTCTTCCCTTTTTCTTGGGATTATTTGGCCTTTTATTCTGCTTTGCTTATTTCAATGAAGAGAAACTTAATTTTCAGACTGGTTGGGTATGGAAGTTAACCATCCTGTCTCTTAATGTTTCAGCAAACAAGGGATGGTCAGGAATTAAGAGCTAGTCATTAAATATTTATCATCTATCTACCATGTTCATAGTTCTCAGCACAATGATTAAAATCATATCCAATTCTCCTCCTCACTTAAGACTCAGGTCAAGGGCCATCTCTTCCATGGTGCCTTCCTGACCTACTGGTTGCTTTCTTACATTCTTTCTCACCATCATGAAATCCCATAGTGCCTTTTGTTCATGCCATATATGTTGGCACTTGACTTTTATCTGTCATATATTGTTCCCTGATTACTTTTTTTGCATTTATGATTTCCTCCAGTGAGGGTATAAAAGTCTCTAGAGGGCACCTGTAGATGATATTTGAATACAAAGTTATACAAATGACTTGCCTCTTATAGAAACCTGAACTTAGACATCCAAGCAAGAGCCTTCACCTTCCACGAAGCCACAGTGCAGTGGCATACTTGCATTGTGAGGAAATTACCATCACTTAAAACTATCTGGGGGCCTGCCCTAAGAATCTGTGGCCCAGCACATTCTTTGGACCATTCCCTAAGTTGACAAATCTTTGACTTTTAAAGATGAATTTGGGTTTTGGAAATGGCCAAGAGTCATGTGGAGCCTAGATTTATGAATCGTTCAGTTGTTAAACTTTCTAGTAAAGAATAAAGTAAGACTCTAAAATACGGGTAGCTCATTTATTAATAAACTGGCTCTGATAGCAACACTAAAGGTGTAATGACACATGCTTTAAAGAGTGACACTTCATGATTCTAAATACATTTCTTCCAAAGGTGACTAATCTGAAGGAGATGGTTCTAACTTTGAATATAATTCCTACTCTTATTGCTTCATATGCATACTTCCTAGTTTTCTGGTATCTGTATGTAGCTCTGCGCTAAATGCTATATTGGAGACAGAAAATACTACATACCTTGGTGCCAGATTGCCTGGGCTTGAAGTATGCCTTTGCTGCCTTCCAACTGGGTGAACTTTCACAGGTTACCTAACCTCTCTGTGTCTCAATTTCCTTACCTCTGATATGGAATGGGTTAAACAAGTTGGTATATCTAAGTGCTTAGCAGCATGTCTGGCCCATAGTAGTCTCTATAAGTATTAGTTACCCAATGAGAATTAACTAATTAGTATTAACTAGTATATTTATTTTTCTTTTAAAATCATACTCATTTTATTTTATTATTTTTTAAAGATTTTATTTATTTTTTCATGAGAGACAGAGAGAGGCAGAGACACAGGCAGTGGGAGAAGCAGGCTCCATGCAGGGAGCCCTGGGCCAAAGGCAGGCACTAAACCGCTGAGCCATCCAGGTGTCCCAAAATCATACTCATTTTAAATCAAAACTGAAAGTACATTTTTAAAGGTCACTTCCTACAAATGTCATCTTTTCAGCTTAAAGACTAGGGGACATTCAAATAATGTTGTCTCTGTGGGTCATTTCCTTACTGCCTGAACCAGTGGGTCTGCCTGGCACCCTAACGCCTGGGGACCATCAGTGTGAAGATACCATGAGTTGGGAAGTCCTCACATCGCCCAGGGTAATATCTGGTTTTGGCATGGCGCAGCATGCTATACAGAGTAGTAGCCAGAAAGGAACTTGGAAACAGACAAAAGAAAATATCTGGGTTCTGGATGAAGGCACCATACATGTCAAATGGCTTTGAAACGTCTGACTACCTCTTTAATAATATCCCTCTCAATATTCTTCTATTTAAGACCACAGCTATTAGTTACCCCACTAAGTAGAAGTGCAAGGCACTTCTACTACCCATCTATCCCCTGGCTTCCCCTAGGAATGAATTAGAGGCCATGAGAAAGACATCTCAGCTCTCTAATGTAGGGGTAAATATACCTTTCCTCATGGATTGTTAAACACCACAGACAAGCAAACTCTCATTCTCTTTTTCACGGTCTCGGACATCTGACCATGGGAGCAGGAAGGCCCTCTGACTCTCCAGAGATGGGGCAGCTGCCCCCGCTTCCCGCCACCTGGAAGTGGGTGGCCTTGAACTGACGACCCATTAGTGTTGCAAACATGCATTGTGTTGAGTCCATCATCCTGTTTAACTTGGCATCACCTATAACCACTCCAACATTTTGTGAATGAGACTACTGCCAAATCGGTGTGCTTCTGATTCAGTTATACTTAACCCATTATCTCTAAGTGCTTTTATGATGCTTGTACTGATGACGAAAACTGCCTTCAATTTTTTTTTTAAGACTGTCTAAGTTTTCTCTTTCTGTGAGGAGATTGAAAGCCATGAGACTCTTTCCAAAAGTTTTTCGGGATCTGCAGTGGCATTTTCAGTGGGAAATTGGCAAGGCTTATGTGTGAATGAAGACAAAGAAAGCCAGTGAGCAGTCAAAACCCTGCGATTGAGCGTCTGCTTGTCCACATGTCAGAAAAGAAATGTGCAAATCTTCCCTCAACTCCTAACAGAGTATGTCTGCCTGAAACTCATGAGGTCTGATGCATTTTAGGAATTTAAACAGAGGGGAGAGGAAAAAAAATCTACCTACAGCATTAATGTAAGCTTGCCTGAAAATATTACTCCTTTAACAACTGTGTATAGTCATACACTTCCTCTCCTGCATCCAACAGAAAATGGAAGATATGACATAGGTTGTGTCTACACAGTGCCAAGCATCTGGGTTAAATTCAGTCTTGGTGTTTTGATCTCATATAGACACAGGGTTATTTTTTTTTAACACCATCTGCAAGGCTGACATAATCTATGTCAGTTAGGATAGACACAATACCTAGCCTGCAGAGACTTTTTACGAGATCATAAGATTTTCACCAGCCTTCCTCTCAGGGACTACTGTTCTACCATCATTTTTGAAATAAAATTAATTGGTCATTTTCTTGTATATGAGGCGGCTAATGGTTCTTTTGGGGAGGCTGCTATAGAAGCAGGACCTCTAATAATCTGGATCAGAAGAATAAATTTTTGACAATGTTTGAATGGCTAAACAGTAGATTCTGGAGTGATTGGCCAAGCCTTCCAAGTAACAGCTCTGCTTTAGATATTTTGACGTGCCTCACAAAATATCAAGAGATTAAAAGAGGTAATGATGTATAGTAGAGAGAATATGGACTTTGGATTATGATAAACTTATATCTGAATCTTACCTCTGCCATGTAACATTGCACAAGTTATTTAATTTTCTGAGCTACAGTTTCGTATTTGCAAAATAGGGGTTATCATATGATAACATAAAAAGTTAGAGCTGTTATAGGACTATCAGAGTATATGTTAGACTCCAGGAAAGTTACCATAGCCATTATTATTTTATTTTTATTAAAAATGAAAATATCCTTAGTGAAAAGAAAACTGCAAATATCCTTAAATCCTTTGATCTATTATTCAAGGTGGGCTCAGGAGATGCAGATGGGATATGGAGGAAGGAGCACTGAATTAGTGGTGAATTTTCAGCCAGCCAGTTTTTTGGAACTTACACTGGTGAGCTTGGACAGGTCAGTTTCCTTACTTGGATTTCAGACAATTTATCCTTAATCACAGGCATGTTAGATCTGCTCTCTAAAATCCCTTTAAGCTATATGGTGAATATTTGGAAGGTCTCAGTAGAGATAGAGCTAATATGGATATGTGAAACAATTCCTCCTATATCCTACTTTGGAATTTGTGTGTGCTTAATCAGTACTAGTTACTGAAATAGATAGAAGTAAAGGTCAATGGTGTTGCGTCTTTGATATCAGTCACCATTACTCCTATATTCAATAATGTATCACATTGTTATTTTCGTTCAGTTACTTTTATTTGTACCAGTGGCATTATTTTAAGATTCTTTACCACAACCTCTTGTCTTCACACTGACTTTTTCTGATTTCACTGGTATCCTGTGTAGAAAAGTCAATACCGTCACTCTTCTCCAGATCTTAGTTGGTCCCTTAAAAAGATTGGGGAATTAATTAGTATCTTGCTCTGAAGTTTATGCAGATATGTGTGTGAGTTTTATGGAATTTGATTCTTTTTCTCCATGCATGTGTGTTTTCTAATGTTTAATCTGGTGTATGTTTACAGAGGACAGAAATGATTAGCTTTCATCATTTTTTAACAAGGGAGGACACATCCAGTGGGAATCTGTTCTGTTATTAAAAGTAAATGACTTACCAGGTCTGAGTAGCAGAACTTAATTTCAATTGTGTATATTTCCTATCAACTGCTTCCATGGCTTCAGTCGTCCAGCAGTTGATTCTTATGTTTTGGTACCTGTATCACCATACTGGGATTTCTCTTCCCTCCAGTGAGTTAGGGGGTGTTTTTATTCTATGTTTAGAAGTGTCCAAATGTTTTCGTTGACTGGTATTACAATAATTCCCAGAAGAGAGGCAACAGTTTGGGCTTTTTAACATTTTATCTTGTTTTGATCCACCATTGAAGAAGCCATATTTTTTCCATCAGCTTTAAACACATATGAAATATCAGATTGAGTGAAGTAATGTGAACTATGCCACAGAAATCTGGCTAATATTAGAGATTAGAGTGACTCTTTTCTTAAGGATGGGCTTTATGTTTGTATGAATGATTAGGATTGAATTTTATAGTTGCCAATTCAGCATAAGTCATTTATATAGATTAAGTGGCAAAGCCAAGTCTGTAAAACAAAGAATTAGTAACAAACATATAATATAAATATAAATTTATAAATTTATGAATATAAATTTGAAAGAATTCTGAGTCAAAAATGATCATTGAATATTCATATGTAAAGAATGCCAGTCTTCAATATCAAGCCCTAAACAAGACATTGAAGGAATGTAGAGATCACCAGATAGAATTCAGAAAAATTTCCTATTTCAGAAGAGAAGGCAGTCTATTTCTTCAGAAAGAAGCAGAGGTGCAAAGTAAAGTCCTGATTAATCAGTTTCTAGAATTTACAAACTGTGTTTTTCCTACATTTCCCTTCCAAGTGTTGCTATCACATTTTTTGCAGTCATTGGAAGTTTCCAGGATATTAATATAATCATTTGACTTCTTTCTACTTAGTCAAAGAGTTGATCTAGAATATAAGTGTCACCATTGCATTATAAATTCGAATTCAGATTTGTCATCATTAGTTTTCTTTTCCTTCAAGCATGTCTCAAATATTTAAAAGCATCTAATATTTTTCTCTGCTTTATTATGAATTATGTTTCCATATTCTACTTTCCTACACCATATCTTCATCCTATGTTGATTTTCTCTGGACTAACAATATAAACCATATGCATTAGAGTAGACAAAGCTCCTAAGCTCCTGAGACAATTACACCCCCAAGAATCAGTAGAGTAACAAAGTAGAAGTTTTCCTTTTTCTTGTGAAACAGGCCCGAACAACAGCTTTAAGTCCATAGTATCTCTGCTCCATGCACAATCATTCAGAAAAATAATTTAAGACTAATGCTCCATTTTCAACATATGGCTTCCAAGCTTGTCTTTGTCTTCCCCATTAGTCTTCAGGAGGAAGAAGGAACATAGTAGCATATATCACTTCTGCTCACATTCCCCTGAAATGACCTCAGTTACATGGCTACATCTGATTTCAAGGAAGGCTGGTCCAGCTCCGTGCCCAGGAGAAGCAGAAAACTTATTTTTGTTCTCTAGTTACCAGCGTGTACCCATGTTATTTTCCCTCTACACCTCTGTTTCTCTTTCATATCATAAATAGCTATTCCTCTCAATCTTCCTTCGCTTTTACATCATTACGATTTTTCTCCTTTCTATCCTATGACAGCTGCTCAGATTCCATTTAATTTGGATAGCTAAAAATAGAGAAGAAATTCAATGCAGGAAATAAATGGAAGGGCAACCTTGAGGTGGTTCTCGGGCTTAACTGAATCTTTTGTTTACCTTCAATAAATGAGACTAAAGTAAACATCTGGATCAAATTGCATAGTGTACATCCATAAAATTTATGTAAGAAGAAGTTTAATGTGGTTCTAATAATAAATGCTAAATTTTGATAGTTGGTGAACTGACCACTCAACAAGAACCACAGTTCGAGTTATTAAAACAACTTCTATTTACATTTAGAGAAAAATTTAGTGGTTATCCAATGTTCTTCTAAATTCTATTTTTAATCCTTTAAATATACTTAAATTCAGCAGTAAAATCACTTAGAATTTCTTATATTTGGTATCTTTGTTGAGTGATTGTCACAGCCTCTCATGTTACTTAAGGACCTTGATGATGACACACGAGAAATGAGGTCCAATGTAAAGCATACGGAAACAACACAGTATGTACTAAGTGCTCAATAAATCTTAGCCATTGTTGCTATTATAATCAAGCAATTCTTTTTCCTATCCTATTACTTGTCTCCTTTTAAGTGGTCACCAAATAGCTTAACTGACATTAATGAAGCAGGAGGGAAACAGAATTTTAATCAAGTGGAAATACCTGCATTTTTGTTTGAGGGAGGGGATGTCTCTGAGATTTAGCTCTCTTGCTTTTAAAATGATAATAATTTATATAATATAATATAATATAATATAATATAATATAATAATTTTATAATCCTTGCCTGGCAGGGATCCTTTGAAATCAAATGCAGTTTGTGCGTAAAAGGACTCTGAAAAGCCAAAGCAGTATCTCTTCAATGTTCAAACATTTAGTTATTTGCTACAGACCCCACAGGTCCTTAAGATAAATATGTTTCTAACTTTGTTTAAACACAAATTTGAATCTACATGTTTCCTAAATAAAGAAGATTTGTCTATTTTAAAAAGTATATTTAGCTACTGCCTGGGTGGTATACCTAAGTCACATAGCCAGTAGATAATTTTGATGACAGAGTGTACTAGGAGTAGAGAAGCAGGGAGAAAGAAGACCAGCCCAAGGTGAACCTCAGACATTGTACATGCAACCACAGATACTGATATCTTTGCATGGGGATGGGGAAGAGAGAGACCCCTGGGGGAACAGAAATCCCATGGTTCTGGTAATGACTGTAGCCTATGGGTTCAGAGTTAGGAAAGTTGTAGCACTGGGATGAGCCAAGAGTTAGAAAGGCTGAAGGAAGAGGAGAGAAGCCCTGACCAAGGCATTAGAGAGCTGGTTGTCACCTTCCAGGAACACTCTCACACACCGTGAAGGCATCACTTAGAATTGTCAGTTCTTGCCCATTGCTCTTTACAGGGTAAATTGTAGGCTACTGAGGTACTTTTGACTATACAGATATGAGATCCCTCTGAATAAATCTTTTGTAGATATAAAGGGCTATAAGTTCATCCTGAGGTTTAGATGGACTGAAACTTCCTGTATTTAGAGCAAACGTCAAAAATAAGATAGAGTAAGTAGCCATAAACCTACTAAAATACAAATCTTCATTTCATTTATCCATATTAATTGGCTTGGAGAAATACTTTCTTCCTTCATTCCAGCAGCTGCCCTTTTTAAAAAACTACTTAACCTCCTATCACACAATATTGTCTATTGGGTCTGTTCCTTAGTTATGCAGCTGGAATGATAGCTGGCTTCTTAAGAAAATGAGATTGGAAACCTACTGATGATTTACAAACACACGGAGAAGCTTATTTGGCATTGCCCGATTCACTATTAGTAGATATGTTCCTATTAGAGCCAATTGATAGAGTTTTCGTTACTGCAACATTTTGCTATACACATACTGGAGAGAACGTGAAACTTAAAAGAAATATGTAATAGGTTAATTAATAATTTACTTGATAAATTGATGGATCTTTTTTATAAACCCAATCCTCTGATTCCTGTCCAGATTCTACACATTGGCACAATAATTGTATTTATGTCACTAGCAATTTCTCATGAAAACCTGGATTTCCAATGAAATCTATATAGATTTATAGTGTAACTGCAGTACTTTTCCTCAGGCATTGATAAATGACTTTATTTTCATAAATTCTACTTTCTTCAAGTTGTTCATTTTGCTTAGAAGAAATTGCAGGATTGCCAGAACTCAGATCCCCATACTCTGCTCTTGAAAACTATTTGCTCATGACTAGTAGTCACAGAGTCAAAATATAATACACATGACCTCTTGATTTTGAAATGGCTATACATCTCACTAAAGTAAGCATGATATTGAAATTATTCCTCAGCTGGCCTCCAGTGATAATGGAGGACCTGGTAAGAATGAGAGTGGCTTGGAAGAATTATTCTAAGGACAGGAAGAGAAATGAATGGTAGTGAAAGGAAATATGCAAGGGCTTATGACCATAATGCTTGTGTGGTTTATTCCAACCCAATGATATCTTTGAAAAAGTCACAATACATTATGACAAAGCCCTACCTGTTCTACCTCTTTGCCTGTCAGTCCATTTTATCTCCTTGCATTCAGCCTAAGCCATGTCTTGTCTGGTCATCTTGGGGTTTCTCCAGCACACTAAGCTAGAGTGTGTTTAACCTTGACATTCCCTTTCCTGGAAAGGCTTACCTTGTTCTTCTGACTTGCTGCTTATTTGATTCAGGTGTCTATTCTAATGTCTCACCTTGAAAGGTTCTTTGTCTTCACTCTATCTGAACTGGATCTTTCCTCATCACTAGGACTCTTCTTTTATCTTCTTGATACTACTCATCTTTAGTGACATCATCTTTTATTTTTATTGGTTCATTTGTCTATTGTTAATCTTCTTCACTAGAATCTGATCTCTACAGAGACAGGAAGTCATATTCTCCACTCTATCCTCATTGTCCAGAGAAGTTCCTAGTATATAGGACATGTTCAGTAACTATGTGTTGAATTGATGGATAGATCAATGATCAAATGACATTTTTTTTTTCTGGATGTGTAAATGGGAAAAATTTTTATATTCTCCTTCATACTTTCTTTTTTTGTATATTTTTATTGGAGTTTGATTTGCCAACATACAGCATAACACCCAGTGCTCATCCCGTCAAGTGCCCCCCTCAGTGCCTGTCACCCAGTCACCGCAACCCCTCACCCACCTCCCTTTCCACCACCCCTTGTTCGTTTCCCAGAGTTAGGAGTCTCTCATGTATGTCACTATCTCTAATATTTCCCACTCATTCTCTCTCCTTTCCCCTTTATTCCCTTTCACTATTTTTTTATATTCCCCATATGAATGAGACCATATAATTGTCTTTCTCCGATTGACTTACTTCACTCAACATAATACCTCCAGTTCCACCCACATCGAAGCAAATGGTGTGTATTCGTCGTTTCTAATGGCTGAGGAATATTCCATTGTATACATAGACCACATCTTCTTTATCCATTTATCTTTCGATGGACACCGAGGCTCCTTCCACAGTTTGGCTATTGTGGACATTGCTGCTAGAAACATTGGGGAGCAGGTGTCCCGGATTTTCACTGCATCTGTATCTTTGGGGTAAATCCCCAGCAGTGCAATTGCTGGGCCATAGGGTAGCTCTATTTTTAACTCTTTGAGGAGCCTCCATACTGTCTTCCAGAGTGGCTGTACCAATTCACATTCCCATCAACAGTGCAAGAGGGTTCCCCTTTTTCCACATCCTCTCCAACATTTGTTGTTTCCTGTCTTGTTAATTTTCCCCATTCTCACTGGTGTGAGGTGGTATCTCATTGTGGTTTTGATTTGTATTTCCCTGATGGCAAGTGATGCGGAGCATTTTCTCATGTGCTTGTTGGCCATGTCTATGTCTTCTTTGGTGAAATTTCTGTTCATGTCTTTTGCCCATTTCATGATTGAACTGTTTGTTTCTTTGCTGTTGAATTTAATAAGTTCTTTATAGATCTTCAATACTAGCCCTTTATCTGATATGTCATTGATCAAATGACATTTTGAAGTCATAAAGTTGAAGTCCTAGATTGCCTTACTACCAGAGATTATTTTTTGACCCTTAAAGTGAGGACAAAACTTTCTCTGCTTTCAAAATACTATGACAATCAAGTAGAATTATGCATGCAAAAGGACTTCTAATCCATAAAGTGCTACATAAAAGTTAGTGAATGTCACTGCTCAGGCACTGTGGTATGATGCAAAAATTAACTGAACCTGAGCTTATGGTCAATCTTCTACTATGGGGCTTTGCCATTCAGTATGGTGTGTGTTTTTGAACAAATATGTAACCCTCTGTGTCTCATTTTCTTTCACTGCTGTGTGAGAATAGAGTGGGGTAATATATATGCATGCATTTGATGATCCATAAAGTGACACAGGAGTATATTGTATTATCACCTGTCTGAATAGAATAGAACTACTTCCCTCCCCACCCTTATTCCTGGACTCCTATGTTCATATGTGTATAGAGGGGGAAAGGTGAGCAACTTATTCTGTTATTAGGCTGATGCTTTCCAGGAGGTAGAAAGGGAACTTGTTAAATGGATGAAGGAATAATCCCTAAATAAGTAAACGGAATTTTCAGATAAATTTGTATGTTCGATACTACCATAATGCAAAAACTCATTCTATTTTTTTATGACATTTTGTCTCCAATTTTGTTTTAAGCCAGATTCTGAGTTTAACCAATTCCCTAGAATTCTTCAGCTGCACAGAGCCTGTGAAGATCCTTGACCACTTTGGTTCGAGCTAAGCCATGCATGAATTTAACCTTCTTCAGATTATTTGCTCGTGCTCAAAGCACTGCATTAATCAGAGAAGGAGGCTTCAGTCTTGGGCTTGTTCTCAGAGACTCTGCTGCATTGTGTTGCCTTTGATGAAAAGCTTAAAAGGCAGAGAACAGGAAATCCACTCTGATTTCATTGTTTGCTTTGAACAGTTCTTTCTTCTTAGGAACAATGCTGGTTTGCCTAAAGTGACTAATAATCACTACCATTTATTGAACATTAAATCTGTGCCAGGCACTGCACATAATAGTTTCTATACATCTTTACATGTCATCCTCACATAAGTGCTCCAAGGGAGATTTTATTATCCCAATCTACAGAAGAAGAAACTGAGACTAAGAGACTCAGAGAAATGAGCAACATTCCTCCATGGTTACCTCGTGAGAGGAGCAAAGCTCAGGGGAATCATGTCTCTGGTTCCCAGGCTTATACTCCTAATCACTGAACTGGAGCCAATAGATGCCAAAGCCTGGGAGGAATTGGGGAAAGAGTAAGGGAATCATTTCACATTTCCTACACCATTCTTGGTGACCACACAGATTGTAGGCTACCAACTCCAACCACTGACATTGAAAAGCCAACACTTCCATTTCCTATTTCTCTCTTTTGGATACCATTACTTATTTCATTCTCTGAGATTCAATTACCCATTTGGTACAATAAAAATATGTCTCATACAGTAACAATATGTTACTTTGGCATACTTGATTCCAAGAGAGATCATTGCAAAGTATGGACATAGTGTCTAGCATTGGCTTGGGTTTGGGCAATATATTTCCTACACAGTTTGTTAAAGTTATCTCTATTTGAAACTAGCAATGTGGTTCCAACACAGACTTTGGAATCAAGCTAGACCAGCTCCAAGGCTGATTCTGAGAAGTTGTAGAACCTCTCTGATGCTCAGTTTCTTCCTCCATTAAATGAGAATGATGACAGCTCCTGTATCCCAGGTTTGTTTTGGGATTTAAGTAAGATAATGCATCTTAGATGTGAAGATTAGTTGAAATAAAGTATGTAAAGCATATAGTACAGAGCCTAGGATAACGTTCTTGATAAATGTCAACTACATTAATTTTTTATTAAATTGAAATGAGGTTTTTTGAAGAATCAGCGCTATTAGACACATTTTCATGTATAAATAAATATATATAAGTTGTTTATACCCCATATGTTTCCAAACAAGATTTGAAGTTGCAAGGTCAATATTTTATCCAGTGACTTGCCTCTAAGTAGAGGCTACCTCTTAATATTTGGGAAGGAAGCTTAATCTCTGTAGCCTGAAATCAACCTACACCTCCCTTCTGACATTTCCCCATTACTCTCAAAAACAAAATCTAAAATATTTGCTTCAGATTAACTAATTACTCTCAATCTCTCAAACATATTAGCATTTTTAGCACTGCTCTCATTCATGCTCAGGAAGGCTCTCTCCCTTATCCATTTAGTCTTCAAATCCTGAGCAGCCAAACCCAAATCTCCTTCTTTCTTTTCCCATCCTCTAAACTCAACCAAGACTAATTGACCATGTTACTCAGTTGGAATTCATCATTTTCACCTGGTTTTATTAGATTTCCACACGCTTTTATGTGTCTTCTCTGACCATCTAGACAGTAAGCAATCTGTCCTACCACTTTTTTGTACCATTCACATTGTAGAATTTCAGTTTTGTAAATATTTATTAATTATTAAGTCTTCATATAAAATAGTTGACAAGCAATAGGTAAGGAATTCATTCTCCTTTGTGCCAGAATCCAGGCACTTGGATTTTATCTCCGCTCCAACACTCCATCTTTGAAAAGTAAATTTTAGTCAAACAGCTAGCAACATTATGTAAGTAAATTTATCTTCATTTATTCAGTTAGTTAACTATTCATTTCTTAATATCAGCATTGAATTAATTTACCAAAGTAGTCAATTCCTTTAGCTGTTATGTTAGAAACATGTTACCAGATCAGATGCTGATGCACCCCATTTAGTTGACACTGTCATAATTTATAGGAATATCTATAATAGATGTTGATAAGATAATAATTTGGTAAGCAAAAATAAAATGTATGCTTACTCTATTCAGCTAGCATATCACTTTGTTTCAGACTATATTTTCAACAAAGAAAAAAAAAAACTAGTTCTAGAATCTTGATAAACCTGTTTTTACACACCCACAGCTAATTCATGAAAAGCTTTAAACTAATATCCTTTTTATCAAGCTTTGAGCTTCCAAGAGTTATTTCAATCATGTTGAGGTTTTCAAAAGTGATTGTTCAATTTTAGTATTTTCAGTTGTTTTGGTAAATGCTGTGAGCACTATTATATTTGAATCATGGTGTTTTCAGGTAACTTAATAAGATAATTCAAACATTAATGGATAATTCATCCATTATTTCATATATGCTCATAAGCCTGCCCTCATTCTCACCTCTAAAAAGGGAAATGTAGTATTTGGGGGATTTCCTGAGATCAAATATTTTGATGTGTTCAAGCCAGGCACTTTAATTACATGAGAGATTTTTGACACACTCTCAGTCAATGAACAATGGTTGGGTCTAGACAGAACTGGAGGCAACTGTGGGGGAGCCAGCACATTTCAGTCATTAGAAGAGTTGTTTGCATAGCTCCAACCTTCTACAAAGACACAAGAACTTTGTCAAGGACCCCTTATTCAAACCATCACTACCTGGATACAAGCCACCTACAGAACCAAAGAAATTTTGGAAGCAAAGCTAGATATTTCCAATAGGTTCCCACATTTCTGAAAATTTCCCTTTAATAAATTCATTGCAACTTGTGTTATTACTTGTTGTACTGTCAGTCTTTCACGCTAAGCTACAAGCTCTATTAAGAAATAGCTGTATTTACTTTGCTCTCTTCTATCCCTTCCATCTCCAAGGTAATTGGCGTATGACACATTCTTAGAAAATAATTGTGGAAGAAAGGATGCAGGAAGAATGAGAAGGAAGTAGTGGTGATGTTTTGAGTTAGCAGAGACTGTTTTAGGCAAAATTGGTGAAGTTTGGTTCAGTTGTTCCCCTCCACTGGCCCTGTGTTTGTCGTTTCAGACTTCTCCCCATTTTTCAATCCTGCCCTCCTATCCCCAGTGGCACTCCAACTAATGGAGCCTGCCTTGTATTCACAAACCAAATAGTCCTACAATTTTATTGAATAAGGCCACTCAGTATTATACCATCCCTGCAAGTCTTTATCCTTAATCCCTAACCTAAAAGGGTCAATCTTTAATGATGGTATAGAACAAAGGGGTAGAGCAGAGGTTTTCCCGAACCAGGAAACAACCAATTCTGCTTACTATCAAGCTGCCTATACCATGTAGGCAAAACTTCTACATTCATTCATTCAATCAATAAATCATTTGTTTAACTGATATTCATTTAACCAGTATTTACTGAGCATCTGTTGTATGCTATGTCTAGTGTTAGCCAATTTGATCATAAATCTGAGAAAAGAAAACAGCAAACTTGTAAATAAGTGACTGAATTTTCTTTGGGGTTCTCTTTTGTCTTTTTGAACTAGCTTTTAAGAAGTGAGTTCAGTGTTCACCAACAATCTTAGTGAAAAAGTATGAGCAAATCACAGGCCATTTTAAACCTTCAGGGAAGTAAGACTCACTTTTAAGAAAGGGAGCCAGTTTTCTAGGCAACCTCTGGAAATCTGTCTCTCCTTCACTGAGTCATCCAATAAACCTGCACTGAGCACTATCTATGGGGCATGATGGTAGGCCCCAGGACATACAGATGAAAGAGAGTCCCCTCCCTGAAGAAGGTCACAGTCTAGCAACAGACAAGAACAGGCAAATTAACACTTATAATACAGTGAGATAAGTACAGGGTAGACGTCAGCAGAGGGTACTATGGCAACCCAAAGGAGGGGCACCCAACTAAGCCAGAGGCAACAGGCAAGGCTTCCCAGGGAAGATGACACTGGGTGAATGGGCGCAAGCCAGCTGAGAGGGTGTGGAGGAGATGGGCTTTTTAAACAAAGGAAACAACATATGCAAAGCCTTAGAGGTGAGAGCAAAATACTGGTGGGAATCTACAAATCATCCAGGAAAGTAGGGACTTACTCCACAGGAAGGAAAAAAAACTGAAATAAAGTAACTTAGCAAGGACAGGTTATGAATGACCTATTTGGAGAGCCACTAATGCTCTGAGAAAGTTTATGATATGGTGGAAGTGGCCTTTTAAAAAGTTGTTTCTTGTAGGTTGGATTAGAGTATAAAATAGTGGAGGGGGGTGATGTAAAGAGGCAAGTGTTCTTATGTATTTGTATGTTATCTTTTATACTCAATGTTGCTCTTGAAAAAGATTTTAGACTCTTGAAAAGACATATAACATAGCAACCTCATAAATTATTAGGTAGTGTTAGAAATTGGGCAAAGGGAAAATAAAGACAGGGACAAGAAATGGAACCTGCAATGAAGGACTATCCTGAGATAGTACTAAGTACTATCTAGTACTAGTACTTAGTACCCAGTACTAGGTACTTACTAGTATCTAGTACTGGGTACTTAGTACTAAGTACTAAGATTTAAATCAATATCTACTGAAGAGTCCCATATAAAAGAAGTCAGGAACAATCTTATCCTTTGATAGAATGTAAGATCCATGAATATAAGGACTTTTTTTTACAGCTATTATCTTCAATGACTTGAAGAGTGACAAGCATACAAGGAGGGTTCAATAAATATTTCCTGAATAAATGGATAAAGGAATGGATGAGAATAGGTAAGCAGTTTTGAACTAGAGCATTCTCCCTCCAACACTGAGATACACCTACGCAAAAGAAGATTTATATAGAACAGAGATCAGTAGGATCCCCCAGCCATTAAGTTTATAAGAAAGAACGTTTCAACCACAGTTATTCCTTGAAAAGAGAAGAGTGAAACTAAACTTCTCGATTATTCTGAAGCCTATCAAATTCTTCCATCTTGAGTAGGAAGGGAGAGGATCTGGACAATTCTCTGTGTAATTTAATGAGCAGTATTTTCATGCACAACCTTAGAGTGAACCAAGTAGGAATTTTTATAGAGGTATTTCTAATAATGCTCTAAACTTAAGACAGAAATACCGTCTCAAAAAAGTAATTTAGTGAAAGTGAGTTATATGCTATGTACTCAGTTCTCTAATACTCAGGCATAATTCAAGAATAGCTTTTGGAAGATATTTATGAATTTTTTAAAAACTTCATGGATTAAAAAAAAGACTTCATAGATTGCCCTAGAAATATTATTTCTCCCAGCCAAGCCATTGTCAAGTGTTGGGCAATAGTGACTTTAGAATTAGACTCCCTGACAAGTATGTGCAGGGCAGCCATTTGGTATGTTCATTCAGGTTAAAGTCCTGAACCAAACTGTAGGTGAGGCTGATGACCTCTGAGAATATTGTAAAGCTTAACTAGGAGAGTAGTTGGATGTAGAGAAACCCCTTTTCTATCCAGAAATAAGCAAAAAGAATAACATCAGATAACACCAGTACCTCACTGAGAAAATACATGTGTGTTTTCGTTAAGATTTATCTATTTATTTTAAAGAAAAAGAGCACACGCACATGTGAGTGCATAAGTGGGGAGAGAGACAGACTCTTCAAACAGAGGCACTTTGGAGCCCCTAACACAAAATTCTGTATCATATGACATGAGAGAACTACAGTCTGAGAAACTTAAAAGATATGTCCAATCACTCTCCTAGGTCCTTAAAATATATTGGTAAAGCACCCATGGAACACTTAGGTTTAAATAATAGAACTTCCATATATACTCTTGACCCTGAGGTAACTATATGAAGTGACTCACTCAGTGGATTTATTAGTAACAAAAAAATTAAAAAGTAGAAAATATTATTAAAATGATGACTTTTATTTTAAAATAGTGATACATAACATAATCTCTCTTCAGGGCAAATGTTATTCAGCAAGGCCAGTTTTCTGTTAAAGCCAACCCAGTTCATGATAATAAAACTGTATCATATACTTAAAAGAGAATGCTCATCTTTTATTGATATAGAAAATGGGCATATCCTGATTATGAAAAAAAATCATACAAGAATATAAGATTAGAACATTAGAAGGAACCCATGCAAGTACAGGATCTAGAAGCTTAGGTTTTATTAGCTTCATGGAAAATCTGCTTCTCATGGAAGGGTCTATCCACTAAAAGAAAGAATATATAATGACACTTTTGGGCCAGTGATAAAATACATTTTAGATATGTCAAGTTCTAGTGAGTCATCAAAATGAAAATGTCCAGTAACTAATTGGATATATAAATCTTATCTTTAAAAGAGAAGTCTGAGTTGGAAATAGATAATTTAGGAGCTAAGCATTTAGATTTAATCTATGGCAATGACTTAGAGGGAAATATGAACCTAGTTATTAAATATGGAAGATAATTTTGCTCTGTGAGAGTAACAGGCCTTCTTTTTAACCACTGGTTAGCTCTAAAGTGATACCACAAACATGAGTAATTTATTAAGAGCAGTTTGAAAATCATTACACAAGTAACCTCAACTCTTGATACAATGTCAGGCAAAATTTGAGGTGATATCCTCAAACTCTGGTTTCATCATCTATAGTCATGAAGTAGAACAACTCAAAAGAGGGGAAAGCATTTCTGAGAATGAGTAATTAGTGCAATAAAATTTATGGGTTAAAGGAACACTCAGCTATGTGAAGATTGAGTTAACAAGTTTAAGCAATGGAATGATGTATCATGGCATGTTTCTTATATTCTCCATACTTTGGAAAGGCTGATAAACCTCCTCAGTCTACCCTGATTTGGGAATTTGGAGAGTCAAAGTGGAGCCAGGAAAAAAAAAACAAACAAAAACAAAACAAAACAAAAAACCATGAAATCAGCAGAGTTTGGTTTTTACATTCCCTTTCACCAGCCCTTACAGCTTTACCTATCAGCACCTCCATCACTCAGATTCTCAGTGGTCTTGTTGCTGATCTGCATGCCTCTAAGCACCCCCCCACACACACACACAAAAAAAAAACCCAAAATCTGATAACTTCTCATATGTCATTAGATTCATTCATGCATTAATTTATTGAACAAATACTTATTGACTATCTGCTCTCTCTCTGTGGTAGGCATTGTCCTGTGTCTTACAACATGGTGGTCAACAGATAGATGAATAAATAAGCAGGTATAGATTGATCAAGGACAGAAAGATTGATAGATACATAGATACAGAATAGAAGAAGAAAGAAAGAAAGAAAGAAAGAAAGAAAGAAAGAAAGAAAGAAAGAAAGAAAGAAGGAAAGAAAGAAAATCAGACAAAATATATATTAAACAAGGATTTAAAAAGGCTGAGAGAGGAAAAAGATACTGTGTTAAACCAAGTTTTCATAGGTGGGGATATTTGTACTTATGGAATGACTGTAATAACATGAAGGAGTCAGTGGTACAATGAACAGAAGAAAAAACTACTTACACAGAGTAAAGAGTATATGGCAGATTGTATTTTCCAAAGGTGGCCAAGACAATATATCCCATCCAACATGCTCTACTTAGAATATGCTGTTGACACTCCTTCTTGAATCTGAGCAGAACCTTGTGACCATCTCAACCAATGGAATCTTGTGGAAGTGATGCTAAGTGTCTTTTGAGACTAGGTCATAAAATTGCTATATAATTCCCTCTTGTTCTCTTGGGATGCTTACTTTTATTACCCAGTTTCCACACTGAGGAAGCCCAGACCACATGGAGAAAAAAGCAGGTGTTCTGGCAGAGAGCCTCAAATGAATTCCCAAGCCAATAGCCAGGATCAAGCACCAGACATGTGCACAGAGATGCCTCGGATGATAGAAGAGTCGCTCCAGTCTTTGAGCCTTTTCAGCTGAAGACCCAGATAACATTGAGCGTGAATAAGCTGTCCCTACTGTGTCCTATACAAATCTGTGATCAGCAGAGTCCATGAGCAGAATAGAATGGTTGTTTTGTGCCACAACTTTGGAGATGATTTGCAATGCAGCAATGGGTAACTGGAACTGAGTGTTAAAACCTTTAGGTGGAATGAGCTATGGGATATTCAATAAACAAACGAGAGCTACTGTGGCTAAAGCAGAGGAGCCTTAAATTGAGTGATGAGACCAGAAAGCATGGTAGGAAAGGTAACATATGACCCTTTAAGCCATAAGAAGGAGTTTAAATCTTTTTTCAGAATATGATGGATCCCCATTCCTATGAGACAAAGACCTAAAAGTCTGGTGGAGAAAGCACTTGGACCCTGGAGCCAGATCATATAGGATCAAATGATACTTTCATCATTTATTATATGTGTTTTCTTGGATAATCCATTAAACTTTTGAACCCTTACCTTCATCAGTAAAGTAGGAATGAAAATAACACCTACTACTTCGTTGCTGTAAGGTTCAAATGATCCAGTATGTGAAAAACTACATTTTTTTCTTCTTTCCTTCCTTCCTTTCTTCCTTCCTTCCTTCTTTCCTTCCTCCCTCCCTCCCTCCCTTCCTTCCTTCCAGAAAGCAAAAAGTCATGCCAAGGTTTTAAAAGTTTGGAAAAATATGATATGCAAAATTAAATTTTTAGGCAGAAAAAATTAAGTGAATCAAATTTTCATGTCAATGGACTTTCCATTAACTGATTATACCATGCCTCATTACATAGGCTTATTAGCCAACTTGAAACATATATATCCCATACTTGACTTCATTTTTATGATCAAATAAATTTGTTGACCTGTCTGGTAGATAAATGGACAATAACACTTGCATATTTTGTTAGGAAAAGGGGTGATGATTATTCAAATAGAGAGAGGGAAGACAAGAACTAGCAAGCATTTTGAACACTTTCCCTTGTAAGTCACCAAACCTCTCTCTTGTCCAAGGAGTATGGAAGGCAACAGACACTTCTTTACTAGCTGGGGTTTTGTCCCCAAACCTCCATGTAGAATTTCAGCAATCTAGGTTAAATTATTAGAATTCCTTTTGTTTTGACTAGATTGGCTGATAGAGACTAGAGTCAAAGCCAGCAAAACAGCACCCTTTCCCCAAAGCCAATTGCCAGGAAAGAGATCTAATCTGTAGTTGGATTTCTCCTACAGAAAACGACACTGAGCCCAAACCACATTCCCAGCTTCTGAAGCAAACATAATCAGAGAGAAAGAGTAATGCTGGAGACTATCTCACAGGTGAGCAGCTTAGGATCCCCCACCATTTCTTCCTAGGTTTGGGAATAACCCAGCTGTTGATAATAATGATAGTTGCAGTTATAATAACATTTATTTAAGGCTAACCACTTTGCTTGCATTAACACATTTAATATTCACAATAACTCACAGATATTCAAGTAATCACTGAGAACATTATTTTTACCACTTACAAGTGAGGAAAATGAGCTTAAAGCAGTTAAGTATTGTCAGGGTCAGTTCATCAAGTAGATATTGGAACTGAGAGTTGAACTCTGGTTCATTCTGACACTGGAGCCATGGTCTTAATATCTAAAACGTACTTGTTCCTAATTTCCAAAGGAAAAACCATACTCGGTACGTTTCAACTTTAGGTACTGCAAGAGTTCTTTCACTTTGGCATTGTTGGTCAGTTTGTGTAGTCACTCCTCTTCCTTGAGCTTGGGATGAAATACCTGGAACCTGACTTCTCCCTGTAGGTAGATAGAGGGTGTAGAGAAGTTGGACAATGAGAAGGATAGTTCACCAATGGCATTGAAAGACTAATAAATTGAAGTTACCAGTTATATCCACCTGAAACTATCATGGTTTCATCATCATTGGTAGAATTGATACATTCTTTGTAATACCAAAAGCATAATCTACTTTTAGGGAAAAAATCAGTTATGTCAGTATTCTTTTAACACCATATATGGTGAAGCCAAAAACAGTAGAAGCAATTGTCTATGTGAGATGATTTCATACCTTACTTTAAAATATCCTCACCTACTCGGTGCCTACTGCCTGAAATCCTATCATTAGCCGCTCATTCCTTGGGTTCGAGCATTGTCCATACAATGTCAGACATTCAGATGATGGAAATTTTTATTTTTCTTCTGGAAGTCTGACTTTGAAGACACAGGCTTCATGAGTCATCTAATTCATTATTTGTGATAATAATGGACATTCTAACCAGTGCAAGTTCCAACACAGAACTGGGAGCAGAGATCAGATAAAAGGCAAGCAGACAGACCGGCACAAAAGAGCTTTCAAAACCCATTTAATGATCAGTTTCTAAATATTTTACAGCTTCAGGTAGTGCCAAGTTGGGCAGAAAAGAAGACAGTCCAAAGACATTGCAGTGGAGATCTCTGTCCTTCTAGCCATGCATATTCCCATGAGTGAGCTTTTGAATTTTTTTATTCCTTCCTTTCCTTCTTTCCTTCTTTCCTTCTTCCCTTCCTTCCTTCCTTCCTTCCTTCCTTCCTTCCTTCCTTCCTTCCTTTCTTCCTTCCTACTACTGAGCAATTCCTCTGTGAGGCACTCTATCTTCTTAGCATTCCTGACATGATACACTCCTGATTTTCCCCCTACCTCTTTGACTTCTCCTTTTCAGTTTCCTTTGTCAACTCCTTCTTCTCTATTTGGTGTTCCATGGGCCTCAGCCTTGGGTCCTCTTAATCCTCACTCTTCATGTGCTTCCTAGGTACTGTCCTCAACTCCCATGTCCTTGAATACTATCCCTAAGGGAACAACTCCCATATTTCCATTTCCTGGTTGCATTTCTCTTTGGAACTTCAGACCTGTATAAATGGGAGCCTACTTGAAGTATCTACTTGTATATTTCTAATGTAACATGTTAAAAAACCAACTCCTAGAATTTCAACATTCCTTTATTCCAAAAACACTTTCTCTGATATTAACCTTCTCAGTAAATGATACCTCTATTCCCCAACATGCTCATGCCAGAAGTCTGCTCTGAAGCCTCCCTTTCCTATCCCCCAGCCAACATCAGTACCTTTTGTTTCTACACATGAAAGATAATTCATCTGCTTAAACCATCTCTACTGCCTCGTCCTAAAACTCCATATTTCTCACTGATTACCAATTCCTTACTAGTCTACCAATTCAGCAACTGGCTCTCTATAATAAGTTCCCTAATACAACCCTTTCCATTGAATTTAGAATGAAATGAAAAGCCTAAAAGGTAATATGTGGTCTTCCAGGATATTTCTCAGTGAAGTTTCCTTGCTCCTAAGAAAGAGACAAAGGGAAGAAATTGGTTTGGTTTGGTTTTATCTTGTGGGATATGTATTTTTCTTTTGTTCTCTGGGCACTTTTTGAGTTTGGATGTGACACATGGATCTATGGCACCTATCTAGCAAATGTGAAGGAAAGAGGCATGAGAGCAATGCTGAATCACTGCATCTGCAGAGTGGAAAAAAACTGGATTCATGATAATAGCATTGAGCCCTGATGTAGCTTCTACCCCGACGCTCATACTGTCCCTAGAATTCTGTTTCTGTAAGATCAAAAACATCCTCATTGTTTAGACTGGGTGGAGTGAGGTGTTTTGCTACCACAGCTGAAACCATCCTAACTGATTGACAAAAGATAGGCCAAGAAATCAGCTTAAAACCAGTGTAATGAGTCTACTCATTACATATGTAGACCATAGGAGAGAGGAAAGATGGATTATATGTTTAAGAGTTGAAATCAATGGGACTGAGGTATAGTGGAAGGAATTGCCATAGGGGGAAAACGTGAACACAAATAAGTGAGAGGAGAAATGTGATGATCATACAATGGTGCAAACAAAGTATTATAGGAATTCAAAAGAGATTGATTTCTCAAAAACAGATATTAGGAAATGATTTGTGAAATAGAGACATACAAGATAGAACTTAAAATAGAGTTTGACAGGCACCAAGGTGAAGAAATAACTAACCATAAAACATTTTTTTGAAGGGTACATTCCAGGTTGGGGACAGTGAAGAAAAAAGGTAATTGATTTATAGGAGAAAAAAAATGGAGACGTACCCTGAAATTTCAGTTTAGAAGTCCAGTGTAGTATCCATTGTGTTGCAGAGCCCTAAAATTTGAGTTTAATGTGATGGGTAATTATACACACTGAGGGTATATTATATTTACTGCTTTAAAAAATGTTTCCAATACCTTTTCAAGAAAGATTCTCTTGTGGGACACCTAGGTGGCTCAGCAGTTGAGCATCTGCCTTTCCCAGGGTCCTGGGATCAAGTCCTGCATCGGGCTCCCTGTGAGGAGCCTGCTTTTCCCTCTGCTTATGTCTCTGCCTTTCTCTCTGTGTCTCCCTTGAATAAATAATCTTTAAAAAAAAAGAAAGAAAGAAAGAAAGATTCTCTTGTAAAGTTGTGACTTCTACACTTTATTCTGAATTCAATGGTCTGCTAAAGCAGAATTAATTAAGAATAAACTAATTTATTAGATTAATAATTTTAATAGGTCCTCAGTATTTCTTCAGTAAATGAGATACTTATTTTTAAAAAGATTTTATTTATTTATTTGAGAGCAAGGGAGAGAGAGAACATACTCAGGGGGAGTGGGAGAGAGTGAAGCAGTCCCCCAGCAGCTTAGCAGGAAGCCACTGCAGACTGGACCCCAGGACCCTGGGATCATGACCCAACTGAAGGCAGATGCTCCACCAGTTGAGCCACCCAGGCGCCCCTGGCTCCACTCCCCACCCATGCTGGATTCGAACGGGTCACTTGACCTCTTTCTGTCTTAATTGCCCATTCTATAAAATGGATATAAAGACAGTATGTACTTCATAGGATTATTTGTGAGGAATAACTATATAATCACTCCCAAAGTGTATAGAGCAATACTCGGCACATAGTAAATCCTCTGCAACGATGAAATATTGTTGTTTTTGTTACTATTATTATTCTCATATTCTGTACAGATACTAAACACTTTAAACTCAAGGAATCAGTTATTAGATCTATTGACTGAGTTCCGTTCTTGGATATTCTTCTCAGGTTAATAAGATAAAAACAACATCAGATCGCTTATATTCATTCTATTAAATGTTACTAAATCGGGATTTTCCCATCTCTTTCTTCAAAGGAAAGTGCTAAGTCCCCTCCTTCCACCTATGGTGACGGAATGCCAAAACTCATACCATCCATCCATCACACACTGCCTCAGTTCTCGACCATTTTATAACACTAGACAATGCTTTTAACAACCAGGTAAGCATTTGATTGTCATTTGTTTCCCTTTATGATACGTTGAAAAAAGAGAAATATTTCCCTTCTGCTTTCTAGGCTCCTTTCCATTTCAATTCAGCTTTTCAAGTCCTACTTATTCCAGTGAGCCCGACCAAGAAGTCACTTGCAATTCACGCAAGATGGCACTGTACATTTTACATTTGCAATAAAGTTTTACAGAAATAAATTAGCATGTGCCAGCATTTCATATGAGGGAAACTAAAGTTTGCACTTGAGAAAGGATTATATATTTTTTATCAAGTATCTTTTTTTAAGATTTAAATAATGGAAACCTCAGAAGTTCAGAGTAGTCATGCAATCTAATGCACTTAATTAAGGCTTTAAATAGATAAACTTTGTTCTATGCAGGACTTGAACTGATGAAATGAGATGCACCCACGTGATGGAGGGCAATCTGCTTTACTCAAAGATCGTCTATTTAAAAGTAAATCTCATCCAAAAGCCCTCACACAAAACATTCAGAGTAATGTTTGACCAAACACTTGGGCACCATGCCACCGCCCCCAAGTTGACACACAACACTAATTATCATATTTATCCAGAAATATAGTCTTACATGTTCAAGACCACCTGATCACCTGATCAGTTCCTCTAGAGAGTGCGACTTTTGCCATGGTAATTCAGTCTTTCCAGCATTTTGAACCTACCTTGCCTGACAAGAAGCCTGTATTTATAGGCACAATCAACATGGATTCAGGTCTTTGACTTAGGTTCACATCAAACAAGTTCACAGATTGTGTAAATATACTTATGTTTGTGTACACAAAATTCCAACAATGTTCCTTGACAATGAAAAAAATATGAAGCCAAGGAAATGAGTCTACAAATATTTATTGAAGGCTGCCATGTTCCTGACACTATATGGATGCTGAGGGATATAATAATGAACATCATAAGCTTGAGTCCTGCCAGGGGGAGCTTGCAGCCTAACCAGGTATACTGGAATGCACCAGACTGCGTACTGGATTGGTCTGATATGCCTTGTGTTAGTCTTTTATTGACACACAAGTCCCCACAAACTTAGTGGCTCAAAACCAATGCCCATTTACTAGCTCTTATTTTTGTGGGTCACAGATATGGCACAGGAGAGCAGGATTCTCTGCTGACTCTCTACTGAATCCAGCTGCCCCATTTCAGGAGGCTGCATTCTTTTTGATAGGCTCTGGGGGAAATTTTGCTTCCAAACTCATTCTTGTTGGCAGAATTTAATTTCTTCAGGTTATAGGAGTGAGGTTCTTGTCCTCTTGTCACTGACAGACCAGAAGCCCTCTCAGCTCCTAGAGAACTCCCACTAGGAGCAGTTGTATCTTGAAAGTATGGCATATTTTCTCTCTCTCTTTCCTTTTCTCTTTCATTTTGTTTTTGCTGAGAGTACTTCTTGCAGTATAGCAGGATTTCTCAACTTCTACACTCTTGACATTTTGGACCAGGTAATTCTTTGTTATAGGGGGCTGGCCTCAGCACTGTGGGGCATTTAGCAATGTTTCTGATCTCTTCCCACCAGCAGCCAGTAACAGCCCCCTTGCATCAGTTGAGACAACCAAAACTATCTCCTGCCACTGTCACATGTCTCTTGGGAGACAAACAGCACAGAGAACCACTGCTTCAGGGCAAGCCAATGTTCAGATGACCACTGAAATGAAGAGAGTTACATGAACTTCAGAAGTTTAACTTAGCCAAGGCAGCCTTAATTTTTCTCACACTATACTATGGGGAAAGCCTTGGTAGGGCAACTACAATCCTCATGTCCTCCTAACCAGCAGAGTTTTCTTCCCCAGATGCAGTAGGTGATTTTTCTTACCTTTTCTGATATGATCACTGTGTCAATTTCCCAATCTATCCCATCACATTTCTGCATATTAAATTAAATGATGCCCTTGCTCTCTGGGATTGTGTCATGATCACCTTGATGGAAGTTTTAAATGTTTCCTACCTCTTTAATTGCACCCTATGAGCCCTCCACTTGGTTTACTTTGCTTTGCTTCCACTGAACACGGTCACCGTACGCTAGTTTAATTCAGCGGACAAAAATTTTCGACTTCGTATAATATCAGGACCCAGCAGGTTTTTCATATCTCACATTTTAGCATCCTTTCTGTTTTTCTACCTTTTAAAAATTGTTCCTCTATAATTTATAACTATTATAAATTGTGTTTGTCTTTTTTCTTCACTAGGCAACAGGCTATTTTATTTCATACTGAATGTACGTAGGCTTCTATAGTGCCTAATCTGTACTAGTGGTGGTCAGTGAATATTTACTGAATGAAAAAAATATGTGTGTGTGTGTGTGTAAACACTCACATATACACAAGTACATGGATGTATAGAAAGTACTCTTAGTCTGGCATCCCCTTCAAACCACCCCCTGAAAGTATACACTTAATATGTATTGCTGTTGTTTCTATTCTATGGGGGAAAAGGACATATGATGGAAGGAAGCTTTTATAGTTAAGAGCATGAGTGAGGGATGCTGTACTGACTTTAATGTTTGAATTCACAGCAATGGATTTGTTTTGAAAACTGGGTTAAATCAGAGAGGCAAGCATTGTCTAACTTAGTATTTCTCTCTAGGGCCCAGGAGGGATTTGTCTTTTTTAACTTTTCAGATGAAAATAAAATAAAATTTAGAAGGGCATATTTTTAGCAAGTGACACGAAGAGCTTGAATGTCTTACTTGTATAACTGGGACTATAGTTGAATTGTAACAAACTCAGTTACTGTGATTAACAAGTACTATACGTGATGCATTTTAAACTATAGCATAAAACCTGTAGAATTTGAAGTAAAACTACTCTCAGCATTTCTTCACTATTCTCTCAAGAGTCAACCTTTCATCCAAGAGGCCAAACATATGGTACCAGTTATGACCTTAAGACAAGTTACTTATCCTCCCTATGCCTCCGGGAGCTCATCTATCAAAAAAACGCTCATATCTACTGAACAAGACTATTGTGCCTCATACATAGAAAGTGATTAACAGGTCATAGCTTTTGCTCTTTGTAGGCAGTCATCTCTTTGTAATTCTTTTTTACTGTGATTTTAAAAAGAGGTGTTGCTGGGCAGCCCCTGTAGCCCAGCAGTTTAGCACCACCTTCAGCCTGGGGTATGATCCTGAAGACCTGGGATCGAGTCCCACATCAGGCTCCCTGCATGGAGCCTCCTTCTCCCTCTGCCTGTGTCTCTGCCTCTCTCTCTCTCTCTCTCTCTCTCTCTCTCTCTCTCTGTGTCTGCCATGAATAAATACATAAAATCTTTTTTAAAAAAAGAGGAGTTGTCACTTAAATTATGAGATAGTTCTCATCACAAGTGCCCTCTTTAATGCCCATCACCCATTTAGCCCATCCCTGCCCACCTCATCTCTACCAATTCTCAATTTGTTCTCTATAGTTAAGGATCTCTTATAGTTTGCCTCCCTCTTTTCCCCCTCTCCCCCATGTTCAACTGTTTCTCAGATTCCACATACGAGTAAAATCATGTATTTGTCATTCTCTGACTGACTTGTTTCACCTAGCATGATACACTCTAGCTCCATCCACGTCATTGCAAATGGCAAGGTTTCATTCTTTTTGACGGGTGAGTAATAGTTGATGAGCCCTGGGTGTTATATGTAAGTGATGAATCACTAAATTCTACTCCTGAAACTAATAGTATGCACTATGTTAACTAACTAGAATTTAAATAAAAACTTGAAACAAACTAACATAAAAAACATGCAAACTACCAAAGCTCATTAAAAAAAATTACGAAAGGGTGATATCTTATTAGATAAACTAAAAGACACACCCAGTTTTCTGAAATGTTAAAATATGAAGAGTGAGTTTTATAATCAGAGATCTATGATGTTGTTTAGAAAGTGTATTATTCACATATTCACACTTTTGCTATTCATTTAGAAAACTGTTCCTGAGCACATAGTACAAATGATGGGAATAAAAGTTAGTTTTACTTTATTTTATTTTTTTAAGATTTTATTTATTTATTCATGAGAGACACACAGAGAAAGGCAAAGATATAGGCAGAGGGAGAAGCAGGTTCCCTGCAGGGAGCCGGATGTGGGACTTGATCCCAAGACCCATGATCAGACCTGAGCCAAAGGCAGACACTCAACCACTGAACCACCCAGCCATCCCGGTTTACTTTATTTTAGGTAATACAATTATTTACAGAATTTAACAAAATATTAAAATAAAGGCCAAAATTTGTAATATAGTACTAATTTTCATGAATCATTTTTTTTTTTTAAGATTTCACTTATCTTCTGTTTCTATGAAAAAGTATCTGACACAGGCTTTGGCTTAGATATTCTAGACAGAAAGATGGTAAAGTCCTGATCCTTGGCTGAAGGCATTTACAGTCTGGGAATAAGACAGGCAAGAAAACAAATAGTTATGATACAATGGAGTTGACTCACCATCAAGAGAGCAAAGAGAAGGAAGCAACCTCTGTGCCTGCCCCAAGATATGTGACAAAAACTGTAAGGTGATTCCCCCTTTTTCACAATTAGAAGATAAAAAGGAAAGAAGGAAAAAAAAAACAGAATAATGTGTTTTGACCTACTTGAATTAGTAAAATTTTAGGATGATGATGAACTAGTTACCAGCTATTTCCAATACTTATTTGTTGACCAGACTACAAAAGCTATTTGAAATAAGTTATTAATTCAGCAGTGCTGCTTTTATGCCGATCGAATATCCCATGAAGTAATTTTTTTCAAAATTTTCCTAACCCTTTGACATCAGTGTCTTTGTCATTAGAGCTGTTAGTTGATATGTCACACTGTTTTTTGGATCATGTCATCTTTATTCTGTCTAAATCTTTAGACTTATAGCCCTTGTTAAATCTAGGCATCACCATTGAAAATTTTATCTAGCCTCAAGTGCCTACGTAAGCACTGAAATCATTTTTTAAAAATTTATCCTTTTAAAAAAAATAATAAAATAAATAAAAATTTATCCTTTTTTAAAAAAATTATCCTTTTTAAGTATACTTGTGATTTCCATATTATAACTACTCCCTGCATTACATTTCTTTTTTTTTTCCTGCATTACATTTCTAAGAGCTACATAAAAAAGCTAAATGCCAATGATCTACAATAAATAGAAATATAATGAAATAGGTATAATGAAAGCTATCCCTATGCAAAATGAATTTGGTAGCCACACTCTTCACTTTTGTCTCTGTACCCTTTTCTCTGTCTATAGTACAATCATTTTATTCCATACTATTTATCCAGTACCCTCATACACTCCCTTCATCTACTCATATCAAAAACTTCTCTTGGAGAAGGACAATAGATAGGACACCTATTCTGGATATCTATGTAACCCAATAGCAACCATGAATTAGGTCCTGTTATCACTATTACACACAACAAAATTCACCTTGTAGAGATTACACGTTTTAGGGCTAGAATTTTTGAAGCAAGTTTATGGGAACACACATCCTTGTTCTTAAACAGGACATTATATATGGGTCTAGCACTTTGGTGAGTTTGATGTGCAATATCGAGGAATTTACAATCAAGTTGAGGAGGAAAGACTAACAAATGGAGGACAAAGAGAGAAGAAGTCAAGGGTGTTTATAATTTAGTGGTAAGTTCATTTGGAGAATAAAGAGATCTTTGAAGGACAGAAGAGTCATGAAAGAAGGACCTTGAAAAATTTCTAGAATGTGGTTAGCTAATGAATGGAAATGATGGCAAGTCTGGTGGTGGGAAATGCAAGAACAGACACATGGAGGTAGAATTTTCAAGATCATAAAGTTGGACTAAAACAAGGAGAGGTTCCAGTTATAGGAAAGAAAAGTGGATATGGGTAGACTTTATATATGAAAGGCTCCGGTGTCAGATAGAAATTACACCAGATGCTCTAGTCCTTGTAGGTTATGATATACTGTTGGTTTTGAAATGATGAGCAAGATGCATATGTATCAGAAAATTCATCTGGCAGCCATATACAGGATGGACTAAGTTCATGACGTAACAGAGGAGAAGACAATTAACAGGCTATGATAGTAATCCAGGTGTAGAATGACAATGGCCTGGACATTTTTCCCCCTTATGTAAAATCACATGGCAACAGCCATGGCTGTGAAGCCTTTTAGAAAATAACACAAAAACATGGCCTTGCCAACTTGGAGATTACCAGTTTAACTGGACAGAGGCCATGGGCTGGTGAGTCACCAGAGACATTTTAAACAATGCATTCAAACAGTCTCCCCTTGTATTCAGCTGCAGTATACCTGGAAGGTAGGGTAAGGTTATTATCAAAAACTGTGCTGAACAATTCTGTGATGCCATAGACCAGCCATTCTACCTATAAAACTACCGCCTATGACCCAACCACCAAATGGAATTACATGTTGAGAAAATAGTAATCTACTCTTATACATTAACGTCAGTAGGTTCCACTAATTGAAAAAAGGTTGAGTTTATCAAGATTTAGAGAAAACAACAGTTTCTGTGGTCACTCTCAAATTACAGGGAAAATCCCTCAATTTGCTGTCACAGACAATGTCTTTAATTTAGGAAAATGGAAGAAAAAGATGTAACGTTGTTAAGCATTCCAAATGTTTTTGGATTCACATTCTTTTTCTATTTGCTTTTTCAGAATGTTTCTGCTTGTGTGCTCTGTTTACTAATGTGGACAGTGTAATAAAGGCTTCCAGGATAGTGGTACTGCCTCCTATTTGTATTCCACAGGGTGGACACAATCTACTTTAGAAACCTATATGGATAAGCACCTGAATTTATTTAGATGCTCCTGGAATTTCAGAGAACCTAGTACTACTCTCTGCTCTATCCCTGTAGAGCTCACGGAAGACACAGAATTTACACTTACCTAAAATAATCCACTTAGAAGGAAAAATAGTTCTAAGAGTCATGCCTCCTGAACCATCATCTCACCGAATATGGGACGCACACTCCGCTGTTAGGTTGCAGTCCTGGTGCGAGAAATGAGACTAAGCTGTGTGTGACCCCTGAGGGTAGCAATGGGGAGAGCGAGGGGAGGAAGTGGGGATCCTGAGTACTTCAGCCACAGAGCTTGCTCCATTACACACCAGTGCTGTCCAACAGAAGCGGAATGAGAGCCAGAATGTGAGCTGCATATGTAATTTTAAATTTTCCTGTACCCACATTTAAAGAGGAAAAACAAACAGGCAAGATTCACTTTAATAATACATCTCATTTAATCTGATATATCCAAATTATCATCATTTCAGCAAGTAATCAATGTGAACATTATTTATGTATATTTTATGTCACATTTTGTATGAAATCTGGTATCTTCAGCACATCTCAATTTGGACTAGCCACATTTGAATTATTTAATAACTACATGTAGTTGGTGGCTACTCTAGTGTACACTAACTTTTCACAAAACAGCTTAAACCAGAAAAGGTGTTCTCGTTCAGAAATAAGAATGTACTATCACTGCGACAGCTCATCAGAATTGAAGAAGGAGAAAGAAGGAAGTGAAGAAAATGTTATAATCTTTTCAACCTAGTGTTTAAGCTTATTCTCCTGAGAAAATTCTCTTCTTGTGCGCACTGGGGACAGAGATCTTGCAACAGGGGACACAACAGTTAGCGTGAATTCTGATGTCTGATGAAGTGTTTACTGGCCTACGACAAAACAAGCAAAGTGAGATTTCCATAAATTAAAATTTATTTAATTCAGAATATTCCCTTTTGTGTGTCAGAATGCCATTACTTCTACTAAATAATAGTAATAATCAGTGGCTAATGGATGTGTTTTTAATGCCTCCTCTGGCAAACTCAATTTTGGCAAGTATACACTGATCCTGTATTTTAAAAATGACTATTTGAAACGTGGAAGTCATGAAAATAAGTCTAGAGACAACTGTTAAAGGTACAGAGACCTACTTTAGGAATCAGGAGCCCAGTGTTCAATTTTGTTTCTGCTAACAAACACTTTCCATGGCCTGAATCCACCCCCTGAGCCTCTCTGGTCCTCACTTATTCATCTGTAAAGTGAGGGATTTGGATCAGATTACCACTAAGGTGGATTATACCTATGAAATGCTCTGCTTTTATGACTCAGCTAAGATCCTTCAGTAGGCAATGACAAGATACTAGAGGCAGACAGTGGCTCCTGACACAGAGCTCGTGTGTATTTCCACCAGAGGCAAATTATGTGATCCCTATTTCAGAAACTCCTCCTTGAAAGCCTATGAAAGGAAATGTGCTACATAAATAAATGATCATCAAAGGAAAGATTTGCTTCTAAAATACAACCTGTATGTACATGGTGATGTAGGCATGTAATACCTTCTGAGTCATGCCCACAAAGCTGCCCCATCTCCTGACATGACTAATTCGCCTTTCCCCAGTCCTATGTGAAGCTACATTATGGTTTTGGCAGTTAAACTGATTGATATTTGGCTTTATCATTTTAATACTTCTATAAAATACCTGCTTAACCTGTTCTAATCTGTTGGTGAGTAGGAGTTGAAATAGTTTCCAATAAGTGAACTGAAATACTTTTCTTGATTTATTACCTCGGGTTGGAAAGAAGAGGAATTGAGTTTAATATACAACAGTCTTTATTTGAAAATATTGTATAAAAATATAACTGAAAATCAGCCAGTGTTCAATAGTATTGATATCTCACTCAAATTAATGGTTTTAAACATTAAGCACCTGTAGAAATTTGCATGGATTTGAGTCTGAATTCTGCTACTGTGCACTAACTGGCATTTTGTAGTACTACAAGTATTAATCTTATGCCAAAGCTTTTGACCTGCTCTTCTGTTCTTAGTTGTCTTGAAAATGTGCTAGTGCCCAATTTTCTCAAGTGGAACCGGCTTTATAAGGTAGGAGGGTGGTGGGCTTACTGTTTTTTTGTTTTAAAGTTTATGTGTGGATATTATTTATGACTCCAGGCTTTTTAAATGTATGCCCTACTCTTCATCTCAGAAGAAAAAAATTATCCACAAGTATAATCAGGTACCACACCCAAAAAACAAATCCTAAGTGCTTCAAACTTCTGTGAAGAAAGTATAAATGGAAAATATAAATATTAAAAGTGAGGGTTTTTTTTCCAATAAAATTCTCTAAACTCTCACCTTCCTATTCTGATGTTTACCTATTATAGAACACACTTCCTAATATAGACCTTTAGCTACCAAAGAGATAAATTTAGCTTGATTTCTATTTACCTTATAAATATTTAGACCTTAAATGAATCAGGTTCAACAAATTTTAAATAAAAAGGTTCCATGATTTCAGAAAGTGTGAAAATTCTCTGCAATAGTTGAGAAATGTTATTTACTAAAACACAGGCTGATCATATTATCTCTTTTCTATTTGAGAAATAAGTGAGCTAGCCTGGTCTTCTTACTAAATAAGGATTCTATTATTTGGGAGTTACATGTATGCTTATTATTAGAAAAAAAAACAGCTAAATTCTAACCTTTTTAAAATAAAGACGACAAAATTCAAAGGCAAATCAACTCATATAATTTTTCTCTGCCACACTGAATTTTTAGTTGATAAATATGATAGGTTATACTTATACATACATGGACATAAACTATAAGAATATAGAAATATATTATTTTCTGGAACTCTAATATTTAACATTTCAGTAAAAGCAAGTAAGTAAACCAGATCTTTTTTCCTGATTTATTTAAAACAATTCCTCTTAATGTATTTAGATTAGAACTAAATGTATGTTTCTAATGTGCCTTTTAAAATCTGAACAGATGATTTCTTTCATCTGAACTGTTGAAGATAATGAAGCCATTTTTGGAATAATAAATCTTTGCAAGTATTTGTCCACCAGTAATGAGCAAGTTAGACTATCTTAGCATTTGTTAAAAAATTCCACTTTCTCCTAAGCATATGAGTTATGTTATTGAATCTGGAATTAATATTCCTGAAGTAGTCACATTTAATCCTTTGTGGAAACAAGAATAAGAATAGAATATAACTGATCATTTCCTTGGTTCTTCCAAAACTATATTGGCAATACATTTAAAAGCTGAATTGCCTAATACTTAGTGAGATGCACAACTGTTCTTCCAATAAACATTTGTTGAGCAGCTTCTGTTCATGAATTTGTTCTTTCATTTGTCCTGCAAATACTTTTTGAGCACCTACTATGTATCAGTCATTTGTTGGACACCCAAAAGGTGTCCAACACACTCTTTGTCAGCAAAGAAGACCTAGCTGGCTTCTGCTTGCATGCAGCTGGCAGTCTACCACTGTTAGATAAGTGTTTATGTGATGAATGTTATAAAAAACAAGAGAAAATTTAAATGAGAGCTTGTAATAGTCGTACCCGAGCTGGAAAACAAAGACAAAGGATTCTGAAGTGACATGAAGGCTAAGAAGTAAAGAAGGAGTAAGAGTAATGTTAGGTTAGAAGAGTGAAAGAGAGAAGAGATCGGGCATTCTAGACAAGAGACCAGTAAGGCTTGCACGTCCTGACCTGAGAGATGGTGGGATAACCAAGAAGTAGAGCTGAGTGAGGGGAAGTGTAAGATGAGGTCTCCAAGAGCTAGTCCAGAGGTTGATAGTGCAGGAATGATACGGACTTTGTATATTATTCCAAATACAACAGGAAGCCAGAAGATGTTCAGCAGGAGTTTCTGAAAAAGTCAATCTCAGGATGAGTGTGGAGGACAATGTGAAGGGAGGCAAGAGAGTAGAAACCAAGAGACTGTTCTGAGTTATTACAGAGTCTAAGCAATAACTTGGACCAGGGACATGGCTGTGAAGATTGAGAGATGGGATAGATTCTAGATAATCAGAATATAGACTCATGAGACCTGGCTATTACCTTAGATATGGGGAGATAGTGTCCTAGATTTCTGGCTTAGGCACCTCGGTGAATGGTGGATTTTTGAGGAAGCTGGACAAGGAAGACAAATTCGGGGAAAGTCAGATGAACTCACTTTGAGTATGTTGCTTTTAAGGTGCCTGTGAGACACTCAATTGTTGATGACAAGTAAGCATTTGAAAACATGATCTGGGGCTCAGAAAAGAGGTCTGAGCTGGAGATATAAATTTCAGATTTGCTTTTATGGATGGTAATTGAAGCCATGTGAGTATCTGAGATTGCCTAACAAGAATGTGCATAGAGTGAGCAGCCTAGAAGTTACAGGACAGAGCTCTGAGAAACTCCACTATCTAAGGGTCAGAAAGAAGAGGAGCAAGAAGAAACTGTGAAAGGGTAGTCTGGGTCATAGAAAGAAAACCAAGAGAGAAGAGAGTCGGAAGAGAAAATTGATTAATGGTGTTGAATTCTGCTGAGAGGTCAATTCAGGTATGTGGTATGTAGGAGAAATTGCACTGAGTCCTCTGAGGACTGCAGAGATGACAAGGCATGAACCTTACCCTTTAAGAGCTAACTAGCCAGTGTGGAAATGGGCATGTAATTAACCTCCAAACAGAGTAGAACACAGAAGTGCCTACTCGGTTGGATGCAGACACTTGAAGAAAAAGGAAAATTTGATGTTACTGTCTAAATGATTTTACAAAATTGGTTTTAAAGATCTTAGACAAAATTCATATTTGAAGAATACATTTTCAAGGTATTCATTTTAACAATGGCACTAAGGAAAATACTATTTTACTTTGTTTATTTTCATTTTTTTAATTTTTAAAAATTTTACTTTATATATGCGTGATTTGGCTGGTACAGAGCAACTGTGTATGACAAGGAAGAAATACTTTGCCACTCAGGAATCTGAGTGTTTCTGACCCTGGCCCAATAACTCAGGTACATATTAGCCTATTCAGAGAAGAATTTCAGGATCTATTTCTTCTAGAGTTGGCTTTGCCCCATCCCGGCCACTTCACAGAGATCCAGGAATTTGGCCTTAAAAGATTGGACCTTAAGGCAAAGGAAGATATTGTTCTTTCCTCTTCAGGGTGACAAAATAGCCCATCTGTTAAAATGTTCAGCAATAGCTGGGACAAATGTCATAGACGTTTAGTAATTCAAAATTGGAGATAATTTGGACACACCATAATTCAGTTATTACTTCAATTATAATTATTTGAAAGTTGTTCTCAAATACCTAAGCATTTTATATGTATATCTCTTACTTTAATTTTTTACAGTTCAAATTTAACCTTTCAAAGGAAAGAAATCAGAAGGTTCTTTTAAGTGAAGTATTATATTCACAATTTTCATCTAAATAAGGATCCCTCCTATGAATTTAACATTTTAATTTGTTTTCCTATTTGTTTTAGCAAAATTTCTGGTGGTTAAGCATATTTTGTTTATTTGCTTTTATCGTTGTTTATTTTAGGAATACCTTTGCTATGTGTATGAGATATTTTTATAATTTCATTTTAATACTTTTTAATATCATACTAGAAAATGCCTCATGTTTAAGAGCAATGATTACATTTCATTACGACCATTTAATTTAGAATATTCACTAATTAACTAGAATTTTTCTTTATTTTTATGATAAATGGATGAAGATTTACAGACTATAATTAAAATTCCCATATTAGTGGCTCAGCGGTTTGGTGCTTGCCTTCATACCCAGGGTGTGATCCTGGAGACCCAGGATCAAGTCCCACATTGGGCTCCCTGCATGGAGCCTGCTTCTCCCTCTGCCTGTGTCTCTGCCTCTCTCTCTCTCTCTGTGTCTCTCATGAATAAATAAATAAAATATTAAAAAAATAATAATAATAAAATAAAATTCCCATATTAATTTAAATGCCTTGAGAGACTGTCTTGGACGTATTTTTATTTTATCTTACTGTGGCAGGTGGTAGGCAAAAGGTGTTTTGATACCCTGCTGGTAGTAAGATACTCTCCTAGTCCATAGTCTTCCTCTTCACCTTCTTCAGCATGTCATGGCAGTTATTACAATAATCTGAAAATATTTAAGGCTTTAAAAAATTAAAAAATATTAGTTTTCTTGAGCATAGTGAATTCATATAAACCATACAAATTTCAAAAAAATCGACAAGCTTTTATATTTACAGATGTATGTGTTAAATCAGGTTGTATGTCTATATATTTTGATGAAAGTTCATGTTAGGTGACATTTAAGTTTCATTTGAACTTAAAATTTCATTAAAATTTATTTTCTTTCTATTATATTCTAAGAGAGTATCCTTTCTGTTTCTTTGGGAAATATTTTATTGACATTTCAGAGTATCTGTCAAGAGAGTTTATATTTATCAGCTTTCTTAGTGCTTTTAAATTTAATCCCCAGCAATTTTGTCATCAGCAAATAGCCATATTCATAACAACTCACTTCGGGTTTAATTCACATGTCAGAGATTCAACACATGTGGTTTCCTTTGGGTTCCACTGTCTTTGACTCAATATATAAAGAGCTGAAGAAATGCAGATGCCAGACATTCAGCTTCACTCACTGAAGGATGCTAGAGACAGCCAGAGGAAGGGGGAAGCAGCACAAAACAGTGTGTATGGGAGGATCTGATTTTTGTTTAAAAAACAAACAAACAAACAAACAAACAAAAGGGAATTTTCTGTTTATATGGTTCCTGTAATAGGGCAGTGAGATTAGAGATGATTTTTTTTCAACCTTTTCTATATTTTCTATTGTGCTTGGGTTATTTTTACAAAAACATAATCAGTAAAAAATATGTATATTATTTTCATTTTAGGGAAAGATGATATACTCACTTACTGGGGAGTGGGGTAGAGATTCCATTCCATGCCAAATTTGAAGATTTAGTGATAAAGAACAATTTTGAGCAAGAAGCAGCATATACTGTTTTATTCACGTGTTTTTAACCTTTAAAAATGACTAATGTAAACGTGAGTTCTATTGCATTTTGGAGTCTTGTAAATAAGACCCTCAAATCGATCCTGCATATCGATTTTACAGATTTTAGTTTTCAGATTTCAGATTTGAGAATGCATGCTTTCCTCCACAAAATTGAATGAAATATCTACCATGTTCATTGGTGTGTGTAGAACATCATTTTCAAAGCTGAACTTTCCCTTCCACACAGACATTCTAGAATATTCTTAAATTAGAATATTCCTAAAGTAATCTAATCATTTCCACTCACTCTTGTCATATTCTTCCTGTCTTTTTTCCCACTCCTTCTTATCTTCCCTTCTCAGTGTTGTTCTTGAGCATTCCTAGGAAACACTTGGATGGAATGGAAAGAAATTCAAGTTAGACAACTTGCATTTGACTCATGTCTCTGCCACTTACCAAGTGAATTACCTTGAGTATCAATTAACCTTTCATGTAATTGTCCCAGCTTCCTCATCTGCAGAGCAAGGATAATAGGACCTGCCTTAAATGCCTCATTGCGTGGTTGTAAGGATCAAATTATAGGATATATATACACTATAAAGTAGTGTACAAGGAAAAGGTATTACTATGATTATTAATATTATTTTTAGTATGTTTAGGAAGGCTGTTAATCAAGATCATGTATTATCCTTTGGCTGTCTATCTCAGACCACAGAAAATAGACCTTTGAGAATTTTGAAAATTAAGGTTTTAGGAACATAGACAGAAGGTCACAGTTGCCTGGATAATGAAGTAGCAATAAAGTTGGAGGGAAATAATAAATATGTAACTATTAACACATGAGAAATTGAGTTGCACACTAACTGGATCCATGTATGTACTTCCCTTTGGCTGTGGAATTGCAGAGGCAAGTTTTCTTTAGTTTATTTCAAAAGTCCCATTTTACACAATTTATTTCTTTCTCTGTGTCTTAATTTGTAAAAGGGAGTTAAAAATATCTAACTACAGGATATTGTGTGGATATTGCTCTGTGGTATTAAAGAAGGACTTAATCTTACAATCAGTTCAATAGATTCAACCCAACAAATATCAGTTGATTAGTGACTATGCGTGAGACATTGTACTTGGCAGATACAGAAACTACTAAGATATAATCTTTAGAATAACACATTCTGAAAAGTAGATGATACAGATAAATATAATTCAAGGTAAAAAGTCAGGTGCATGTGGGAATATAAATAAAATGCCATGGGATTCAAAGGTAGAAGGAATCAAATTTAACTGTGTCAAAGTCCAAAAGTTTTATAGGAAGACAGACAGGGTGCAAGATATTGATGAGTAGTTTGATTTGACAGACAGGGTTATTATAATGGTATTTGACGTGGGACTCGAAATATTGTGATAAAGAAAACAAAGGAAGAATCCATTTATTTACTCATTTGAAATCCTTTACCAGTATATTGTTGGCCATGCATTGTGCAAGAAGCTGAGAACATGATGGCAATGAAACTGCACATGAGCTGTCATTAGGAAGTAAGACCAGGGGGAGGCGAACACAAGGACCCCCTTTCAGTTTGGTGGGAGATACAAGGAGTGAGGACAGTCTCAAGTGTCCTAGGGATAAGGGCATGTGTGGAGAGGACACAACAGGACCAACTGAAGCTGAAAAGACCTTTTGAACATAGGGGATGAAACCCCAACAGGTTTTGAAAGTTTCGTATGACAGAGTTCAGAATGGATTGAGGTGATTTTTAATGTCCAGGTGCATATTGAGACTTTATGTGGATATAAAACATTTTACGTAGATTCTTTCTTTTAATCATCACAATGGTACTTAGAGGTAGGTGTTATCATTATAATTTTAGAGATGAAGAAACTGAAGCTCAGAAAAGTAAAAATGACTTTTCAAAGCTGTGGAGTTGATAAGTGGCTGCACTAGGATTTCAACCCATGTTGAGTGCCAAGCCTGTGATCTTGAGCTCTGCCCTGCACTGGATATCGGGGAGAAAGAGAGTGAGCAGATATAACCCAGTCATTACTCTTGACCCTCGTCACTGACCATGTGCTGTCACTCCCTATGAGTGAACATATCCTGTTCACTCATTTTCACAACAGGGATTTGGTGAGAAAGTATGCAATTCATTCATACATTATTCATTGATTAGTCCCTTCAACAAATATTTACTAGATGAGGTGCAGTGCGGAAGGGTTTAGATGCAAGATAAATAACACAGAATCCTGTCTTCAAAGAGCTTAAAATTTAGATGAGGAGGCAAGTAAATTGTCTAGTTCCGGGGCACTGAGGTCTGTGCCAGGTAAGAGTGAAGGAGATTAGTAGTAACAAACAGGAGAAGCCCCTGATTCAGACTTGGCAACTATCAGGTAAGACATGTCGGAGAAGCAGCTTCTAATAGGGAATGAGAAAGATAAGGAGGTACTAGCCAAGGGAAAAGCAGTGAAGGCGCAGAAGCCAAACACGGAGGCCAAGAGCTACTGGATATTATTGGGCTGGTGAGTAGTTTAGTATGGTTGCCTGGTAGGATTATCCTAGTGGTGGTGAGATAAGTTCCAGACAGATAATCAAGGCTGGATCATGAGGAGCGTCTCACCCTTTTGCAAAAGCCAGCATACCCATTACTAGTGGGATTGTACTTTTAGCCAAGTCTTTAAATAGTTTATTACAAATGCTTGGAAATCGTCCTGCCTTTTGATTTCATACCTATGATACTCTGAGAAATTCCATGAAAGGAAATAATTTGAAATGTAGACATATACATTTACACACAAATCCATTCACTGAAGCCTTATTACAAATACTAAATTTTACAAACACCTAAATGCTTAACAGTGAAGGGATAATTCAGGTAATTATGGTGCTTCAATATGAACATGATATATATATGTGTGATATATATATATATATATATATATATATATATATATATATGATTGTGATATATGATCACTATACTCTAGAGTTGTTCCTCATTATTTGTGGATTCCACATTGTCAAACTGGCGTACTCAGGAACAATTATCTGCAATCCCCAAATCAATACTTACAGCAGTTCATAGTCACTCTCTAACATGCAGAAAGTAACAAAAAAAAAATTGAGTCCCTAAAGACACATGTTCTCAGCTGAGTTATAAGCAAGGCAGTGTTCCCTGTTCTTATTTCAGCTTCCATAGAATAAACAAGTGTCCCTTACACAATATACTTAATCCCACATTTTTTACATTTTTGTATTTTTTGTTGGTGACTTTGCTGTTTAAAGTGGCCCCAAGAGTAGGGCTAAAGTGCTGTCTACTGTTCCTTAGGGCAAGAAGGCTATGGTGTGGCTTACAGAGAAAATACTTTTGTAACATAAGATTTGTTTAGGCATGAATTACAGCGCTGTTGGCCATGAGTTCAATATCAAAGGCTCAACAATATATATTAAATAAGGTGTCTTTGAACAGAAACACGCATAATGCAAGACTATGTATTGATCAGCTGATGAAACTATTGTGACCAGAGGTTCACAGAAATCTAACCCTGTATTTCCCGTATGAACAATGCTTCAATATCTCTAATTCAGCATTAACAGCAACTTGATAGAACATAAGTAGCTCATGTAATGAATGCCTGTGCGTATATATATGCATGCACAACATATATGGCTGTATATACACAGACATACATTTTACTCAAATATTAACTTATTATGTATATAAGTTAATTTTTTGCATCATATAATAATTTTATCATCATCTTTTGTGATATTTTCTATGACATAAATCCCCCAAGTCTGAACAAAACAAGATCAAAAACTCTTAAACACGAGATTTCCTTTGTTTTAACAGCATATTAATCTCATAATGAAAGAATAATGCAACTAAATAGTCATGAATTTAGATATTAAGTTCTACTTGAGATGAGCAAGGTGAGTATAGCTAGAAGGCTCTTGTTTGAGATTGTGTTGGAAGAAGCCAAGAGCTAGAGTCAATATCCTCTTAAGTTTCCCCTGTGAGGAAGGCTGAGACACAGGTCACCTTATAAGACCAGCCTCCCTTAACCTCACACTCCTCTGTAAATTATCTCAGCCTTTGCTGATGTCATAAAGTTGAGTTGATGAATATCTCAACTCTAAAGTTGTTTGTATCTCTTGGACAAAGTCCATAAGAGAAGGGTGATTTCCAGAAGGGATAATTTGTAATATTTTAAAGATAACTGAAAGAAAAATCATTTTTGCCTTGGTGTATGCATATCAAAGGCCTCTGAAAGATGAACTAAAAATCAGCTGACTGGGATAAAGCCTAGAAAACACACACATATACACAATTTATGATGGCGACACATAAGACACAAGACATGCCCCATGGCAACAAGATTAATCAGATTCCTTCAAGTTCCCACCACATGGGCATAGATAGAAAAAGATCCAGTGAGTTCTTCTAACTATCTACTTAAGACTATTCTTATTTATCTAAGCAGCAAATGTTGTGATGTTGGTGACATGGCAAGATCAGGATGGCCTGGTTTGGATTAACAATGGAGGATCTTGACAATGAAACCACACAGTGTAGGAGGAGTTCACAGTGCGTCTGTGCACAATATAGCTCATAGAAATAAGATAAATCAACTTCCTTTTTATTCACTTCTTTTTTGGGAGTGCACCAGTCTAGAGGCAGAATTTGGGGAAGCTTGCTCCTGGGAGCAGATATCTAAGGGGGGATTCCCTCTGTCATTTCTATTCAAAGTATTAGCATAATTCCTCAAGCACAGACTCTCTAAGATACCTTGAGTTATTTATTAATATTTAAAGAGGTTATTTGGCATGAAGCATGGAGTATAATTCTTAAAAGGAGCTGACAGCAGAATACATTTGTTAACTAGAAAGACATGTCTAAACTTTGCCAAAAGAAATACTGTATGCAACAAGCACTCTTGGTGGGGAGGGTTGTTTTTTCTCTGGGCGTGTGTATATGAATGTGTGTGTGTATGTGTGTGAGAATTCTTTTTGTTGTTCTTCAATTTCCACTTACACACCCCACCCCTGTGTCTTGGACCCATATTTGAATGAAATACTAATAATAAAGGAAAGAAAGACTTGCAATGGCCATGAAGTCTTATCATCTATCTGTTCCTGGGGCCCTCTCTTCTTCTAGCTTAGAATTTAATGGTAGACCACCCCTACTGTCTTCCCATCTAACTGGTTTATATTTTGTTCATTTTCTTCATGTTAACGAGGTGATGAATAAATGCACTTTACAAGGAAAAGGGGACTGTCAGGGCTGGAGACTGGAATCCTCTGTTCATTCATAGACTAGGTAAGGTACAAACAGGCAAAATGCAAATCTGTCTGTTAGGAATCACAAATTTGGCCTGCGGGAGAATGCAGTTAAGTGAAGGTAGTTAATTTTTGCTCCCTGCTGGTTCATTCCTGGGCCTCTTCAGAGGGTGGGTTAAAGCGCTAGTTACTGATTTGTCTCTTTCTCATGACCAGTTTCACTTGTCTCTCCTGCAAGCTTCATAATTCCAAGCTTTTGTGCAGGCAGAGTAAAGGTTGAAGTGTGGCAATGGCAAGCAATTATAAATCAATATATTGATTAGATTATCAATCACACGCTGTAGAATTGTTTGTTTGAAATTGCCACGAGAGCCATCCAAGCTATCGAGATGCAACATAGTTTACAGTATAATGTGTAGGGATTCATGCTTGGGTGACAAAAGTACAAAAATGAAAGCAAGGAAATGCTTATATGAAAATGAGGACGGAAGTTACATTTGAAGGGAGGGGTTGGCTGCGTTTAGCATAGGGGTTGGAGGGGCCCATGGGAGGGCTTTTGGTGGCTAGCAAAGTTTAGTTTCTTGACCTGGGTGGTGAGCATAATGTGGGCATTCGCTTCATAATAATTCACTAAATTCTGTAAAAAGGCTGATAAAGTGTAAGATAGTGGTTGCCATTGTTGGGGAAAAGGGAAGAGCTTTAGAGGTACTACACACATGTTGGCCTTGTAAGGTTTCTGGGCCAGAATACTGGATACAGGAGTTTGTTCTGTTTCTGAAACTTCTTCCAGCTGACTACTTCTGTGCACCAGTCTATCTGGAAACTATATTTCAATCCAAGTGTCAAAACCCAAAACCATACTTCTCGGAAGACTTAGAAACATCTAAGATTTCACCCCAACTGTTTCTACCTCCAATAAATCTCTGTAATTAAAAAAAAAAAATCCCTCCAATATTCCAGAACTTTTCAGTGGAAAAGTCTAACCAACTACCAACACTTTGCTCACGTGGGGGAATAGCAGAGGAGGGAGGAATTTAGAAGGTGGGCTTAGAGAAAAACAGTTTATCTAGTGAATGCCACAAGACTTCCCGAGGCTTCAACTTTCTATAAATAGAAAACAACATTGAAAACTCAAGGCAGCAGGTCAAGGTCAAAATAAATATATAGTAGCTCCTCAAACTTTGACCTTGTATGTGTTAGGATAACCAAACAGCACTCAATGAAAGTGTTTTGATTTGTTTTTCAGTTTGCCGATAGAATTTTTCTTTCTCCTAGGCTGTAAGGTCCTGTTAGGAGTGAAGCCAAGAGAGACATTTTGGTAGCTGAATTAATTTTTTTTTTCATCTGTTGAGGATGCTCTTCACTGAAAGTCAGAGTCCATTTGGGATGTAATCTAATCTTTTTAATAGCTGATAAACGGAAATGAATAGCTTCTTGGATGCAACAGAGGTGGAGCAGGTTTGAACAGCTGGCACTCGCCTTTTTTTACATGTCCATGCAAAGATAAACTGCTCTTCGAAAATATGGTATTGCTAGAGAATCAAGCAAGCAGATTAGAAACCATGCTCTGATTTTTTTTCCCTCCAGCATTTTGTCCGATGTTTTTGAAAACAGGTTTGTAAAAACATAGGAGTAGTTTTGAACACCCCAGTTTAAAAAAGCAAAAAAGAAAAACAGCATTAGAATGCTCTGCAAAGGTGAAGGTAGTGGATGCAAATACTGTTGGAATGATAACAATAAGGGGTGTGGGAGGACTTTCCCTGGTGTCATGAAAATTATCATGAGCAGATTGCCTTTAATCGTCACCTAAACTGACAAAAGAAAACAAAACAACAAAAAAAGCCAAGGATCTGAGTGACAAGAAGGAGGTGCTCTTTTTCTGAAGCAGGATTACCATGTAGTTCCTCAAGAAAAGTCCGGGTGAAGGTAAAGGAAATTCAGTTTAGTGTAACATCCCTTAATTATTTACAGATGTTTATGAAACTCCTAGTTGTCTCATCTGTTCAGCCGGGGAAAAAGCATAAATGGAAAAGCAGGGATTGTATCCCTCTGTCTGCTATCAATTAAATCATCAAAACAAAATTATCATTCAAATTACAATGTATCATTTCACTTTTAGAATGTATGGGGGAAATCCATCTATGAAACAGAAATCTGTAAACCATCAAAGCAACAAAGCGACATTAAAGTTCAATGAGCAGTTTGTTCATGCATGTTTTAATCTAGTTAAAAAATGGAAACCATGTTCACGTGGTCAAAATAACACTTGCGTCAAAGGAGTCTTTGAGGTTCAATCCAGTGAGACAGGCAAACGATTTTTGTGAAACCCCCAAATATTTTCAAGGGAGAAAGGGCTCCCTAGAGATCTAAATACGGTGGCATTAGTGGAATTTTAATGTGGGAAAGTATCTAGCAATAAGGCAAGCTTGTTAGAGGGAGAAAAATATCAAATGTTCAACTTCTAAATGTGTGCTTTTCGATGATTATGTAATTGGGAACTGTTTTTTATTTTCTATTAATACTTACATTCTATTGTTTCCTATCATGCATATGCTAAGCTTGCTTTGTATTAGTTCTGTTATTGTGTCCTGCCATGTTAAAGTAATTATCTGTCTCTACAAAAGAGATTTATTACCTTCATGAATCTGACCATACACACATCTTAAATAAATTAATGAACTGACAAACAAAGAGTGCCCCATCATTCTAAGTAGCTGACAACATTTAAAAAGCAGTCACATTGCAATGCAAATGGTTTAAAGAGATGAGCACCTTTGGAAGATATAGGAAATTATTTTGTGAGAAGTCTTTTCCACAAGGATCCTAACTGGATCTAAGTGTTCATCAAAGATCAATGCTACAGCTACATTTTTCTAGAATATTGTTTTGTTAGAGTATCTTATTTTCTACCAAAGACCACGTCACCCTGGGTGTTTCTCATTGGCTTAGTAACTTTATCCAAAACATACTGACTAGTCTGATTTAGTAATTTGAGACCAGGTGTGTTGATTTTATTAAAAAATGAGAAACTTATTTATAAATTTATTTACATATTTATTTATATATGTTTTTAAAAATTTGTTGCTGTATTTTTAAATCTGAAATTTAAACATTGACTGATACTTAGTACTGCCAAATTATTCTTCACTCCACTCAAGAACAGAAACGGGGTCCATTTCTCCTTGTTTGTCCATATGGTTCTCTAGGATTTAAAAGAATAATAATTGCAAGAGGAAAATAAAATTGAAAATTCTTGACTGAAAAATTATTTTGACCTGATTCTACCATAATTGAAATATAGGCAGGCTTACACAGAATTTTCTATGAGCCAGATTATTGCTATGCTACTTTTCCTTCACACAGCTTGTGAGGGCATTATTTCCATGTTAAATTTTAGGTCAATAAAATGAATACAACAAACAGCATATCACAGGATCGGGGCAGTCTCATTTCTGTAAGAAGCATCATAAGTTGGAATAGTGTTCACTTCTGGGACTCACGGGTCACAAATTTTAAAAAGTTATTGAGACAAGTGTGCTCTGCTAGGTTTTATATCGGAGCAATTCCCAAACATTCATTTTTACAGCTTGACAATTATTTTTTTTCCTTATGACAAAGGCTCTTAGGAAAGATGTAGAAAACTGGATTCTAAGGGAACTTCTGAAGAAAATGTCACTAAAAACAGTAATTCCTCCAGCACACAAATGCCTTTACTGTTGTGATTTCCTGAGGATGGTGAAAGTACTTTTAACCTGCCAGATTATGTTGGAAGGTTTTAAAATCTAGTTTGCAGAACTGGCTAATATATCACACTCACATTTCAGACACTAATGTTGTAGTAAAAAAAAAAAAAAAAACAAAAAAAACACTAAAGTTCCCCTACCTAAGTATCACATCGTACTTTTCTTTCCTGAGCCACTTCATGTAATTTTAAAGTTTTTGCTCCAATTCATTGGCAAGGCATTGCTGATTCTCTACTAGTGGATTTATGTGGGCTTTCTTTCCTTGAGATTCAAAATTAAATACTTGATCGTTCACTTCAAAGAGACAACCAAATTTCTACAAATTTTAAAATTATAATTTAGAAGAGTCACCACTAAATATACCTATTACATCTTCTTAGAAGTCTGTGATACTAGATCTAGAAGACTAAATTTGTCAAGTTTTCTATGCATTAAAATATAAGTAAATATTGCTTGCAATTAGGATATCCTACAGCTGGTACTATCTGCTCCACGTATGTTTGTATTTTACCATTATTATCATTTTATCATCATGACCACCCTACCATCATAGCTCAAATTTTCCAAGTACCTGTTGTGAGCGATGTCTGATGCACAGTGCTTTATGTGCATCATTTCATTTCTCTAGTTCTGCCAGGAAAATGTCCTAAGACCAGCAATGTCTTAATGTGAAGGTGGCCCTTGGTGGGAGGATTTCCCCTAACAACATCGGTCTACACATTTAATGTTGCTATTTGAATCGATGGAGAAAACACCTTACTCATTTATTTTCCTTGTTCTTTCTAGTGCCCAGGAAAGAAAGAAAGAAAGAAAGAAAGAAAGAAAGAAAGAAAGAAAGAAAGAAAGGCTGGTGGGCAGTGGAGAGAAGGTGAAAATAACTGCTTTTGGAGAAGGTAGAAGAGTGATCTCTATTTAAAATGGAGGGAACTGGATTATTTTCAAATGTGCCATTTACTTATTTGCATTATAACCTTCTCCTTACATGTAGAAGAATGCAGTTTATTGTGAATGCTATTTTAAATGAGCATTCAGCAATTGTAATACTCCCAATAACTTAAATTGCATACGCCAGGGCCTGTTTTAGAATCACCATACATTTCCATTTCCAACTAAAAGTTCTTCCTTTAAAAAGGAAATGCTCCAATGTCAGCAGTATTTTCTTTAAACTGCATGCATTTCAATCCTGATTCTGTTGTGTAACTTTAGGAGAAAGACAGCACCTGAAAAACATTCAAACTTCATTTTATCTTTTATGCCATGTGATACTATTCCATACTTCTAGGAATTCACTTCTGTTTCTTTATGTCCTCTCACAGATGAAATAATTGTGAGTTGAGCAGGGCTTAATTTAACCCTTCTGCAAAAAAATAGAGCTTTTTAATCCTCCCCAGTTCAACTTTTTTTAAAATGCTGATTTAACATTCCTGAGACAGGTAATTTAAAAGTGACAACTTACAGATAAAATTTTATGACAGAGAATAGTGTGGTTTTTTTTTTTTTGTTACTAAACTTCCCTGATATAAATCTCAGTACAAATAATTTTCTAGGAATCGCTTTCTTCCTTCTTCCTTGTTTCATTTTTATCGACTATTTTGTCTCATAATGATACTTCATAAATATTCTTGGACACAAGGTGCCACATAGAGGCAAATACGCTTTAATTAAAGTCTCCTCCATCAAAGAGAGGTAGATGAACATAAATGATTTCATGTGACATGGGAGAGGATCATTTCTAGAAGTAAGTTGCCTGTGGTATGAGTGCATGCAAACACTCTGGCTTCTCTCATGCATCTACCACTTCAACACTTCGCTAAGAATGTCTTCCAGTAAGTTTAACTTTGCCAGGACCCTTTCAGTGTATAATTTTATTTTAATATCCTGTGGGTAGAAAGGAGCATTGTTTTCAACTTTCAAAGAGCTCAGAGTAAATATAAATACTCTAAGTGTCCTTCAACAACATTATAATCCTGACATGTGTAAGAATCTGAACTCCACCTGAACAACTAACTTTAAAGAGGCTGACATTAAGAACATGTTTTTCCTTTGTAAAAGTTTAAAGTGGGTCAATCACGCTTATTTGAATCCTACAATGCAGTAAGAATCTGTCAAAGAAAACATGCCATCTACAGAAGAAAAGGACAAGAAAAGCTGTTTCTTAAAGATAGAGCAGATCTTTTGGAGCAGCCTTCCCCTATTCAAAAGAATGTAGGTGTGGAGAATTAAAGACTGTTTTACCTGGAAAATTAGAACTAAATCCTTAAATTGTAGGAGCAAATTATATATGTTTTTTTTCTATCACAGCAAAATAAAAGCACGTATGTAAGTCAGAAAGTAATGTAAACCACTATTCAATGGAAACTAGTTTGGTTTGTGTTGTTGACACATTTAATAATTCTGCTAAGAATATCACCTATTTGTTAAAACAACTGCAAAAGCCCAGAAATGTGGTAACTACAAGGGAAAAATTGGACATCACAGCTTCTCAATAAAGGTCATTTTTCCACAAACGAAGCTATTTACCTTTATGTTTTCTCATAGAGAGAAAATTTTTTAACCAGCTGAATTTGCCTACATGCAAACAGCTTTGAGAATAAAATAGTTATTTTTTAAAAAGGGAAATTCTGTCTGCTTGTAGAGAAGCAAGTGTAGCATATTTTTTTCCTTCTTCTAATCTTTCCACAGGTCATCAATCATGAATTTTCCCTGGTATGTTGCCGAAGCAGGGAGTGAAATGTGCAGCTGTGGATCTACCAATAGGAGGGCTTCTGTACCTGCACATTTTAGTAAGTCATCTAAACACAGCCAAAAGGAAACCCAAACTTTGTTTTTTCTACCTCATCTGTGATTGTAGCTGACATCAGAGTGTTTTGGCTGAATGTATTATGTATTTCAAACAAGACTCCTGCATATTAAAAATGAGATGACATAGTTTAAAATTAAAGCCATTAATAAATTAATACATTCCCCAAATTAATTTGTATTCTAGAAATTACTATCAGTTGTATTTTTAATCTTTTTTAAAAATATATCTCAGTCCCACTGAATTAACTCTGTTGCTTTAACTAGTGCATTTTCCATGTGTTCCTATGTCTTCTCCTCTCTTCATAATATTTGGCATGTGTCATCTAAGTGAGTTCACCGAAGCAGTATCACTTTGGTCTTGGCAGCTAATATGGCATACTTTTTAATATTTTCAGATGATAAAAAATTAGGATAGTTATCGAATGTCCATGAAGGAAAATGTGCTATAAAGAAAGAAAGACTTAAAAGCAACCAGTTTCTAATTAATTTCTTGAATCATTCTCTGCCACTGTTTCTGAAAGTGGTCCAATGCTTCAAGCTTATGCTGTAGTTCTCCACTAAAAACGTGATGGCATATTTATATTTTTGCCTTCAAAAGGCTGATGCCCTTTTGAAAGTGGAAAGTGGAAAATTCAAATATGTTTAGTTTAACTCAGCAAGCAATTACTGAATATTTATTAGATGCAAGCACTACCCTAGACACGGTGGATCACAAAAGTGACCAAGATATTGTTCTTTACCTTAAGGGCTTATGGTACAGGAAAGGGGAAAAAAGCACAAGGAAAGAAATATCCATGAACCTGTGGGGAATGCTATAGTAAAGACATGAGAGGGCTGTGAGGAGAAAGGGGCACCTAAGATGAGGCTTGTATCGTTGGCCTGTGAGATACTGTGAGATGTGTCTGGAGAGGTTGACAGGTGTACTAGGTCTTTAGAGAACCTTCTGCACCATATGAAGAAGAAAGAATTTTCTCCGGTGCCTGAGAGAGAAGGACTTGAAGCAGCAGACATGATTCGTTTACCGCCTCATTCTACAACCAATGTAAAGGGAAGCTATTTTGAAAGAGAGGACAAATAGGGAATCATCGAGATGAGTAGTGAGGTCTGCAGACAGTAGCACAGGTGTGACTGGGAGCTGAATCTCAGAACCCACCCAACCCTGCTGAATTAGAATTTGTTTTAACAAGATCCTGTGGTTATTCATGTGTCCAGTAGAGTCTGAGAAATATTGATATAAACTAAGTGAGACTAGGCAATGGGTTAGATTTTGAGAGGTGCCAAGGAGTTGTCTACGCCGGAAGGGGTGAAATGCATTACTCGCTTGGGTCTTGGGTCTTGCAGGTCTTCTGCTGGGAGCTAATCTAGCAGTGACCCACAGGCATTAATGCGAATGATCTCATTTGCATTCAAGAACCGGGGAAACTCAAACACAAACACATCACAAAGCAATTTAAGTGAGGAAGAGGTGGCAAGAAGATATGGGAGATAATATTTTTAATTTTTTGCAAAGTAAAATGTGAGAAAACTGGAAAATTCAAAGGGAAATGTCCATCAGGGGTTCGGATTGACGTATTTGTGGATCTGAGGAAAGGTAAGGGTGGATATATATTTTTGGAAGCTATCAGTTTATTTTTGATGATTAAAATCATGATAGGAGAACATGATCACACAGGGGGAATTTATTGACCTAGAAGAGCAAAAGGGTGCAGAATCCCCGAGAATAGCACTGATTGAGAAGAAGAGACCAAGAAAGGGCCATCAAAGATACAGAGGACATCCAGGAGCCAAGAGAAGGGAGTTTCAGGAGAGTGTGTTCAACAAATTCCAATGCAGCAGGGTTCCAGAAAGATTTATGTCTGCTGGATTTGGCAATCGTTCTAGTTCGAAAGCTGGAATATTAATTTCTTAAGACTCAAATTCACAGTGTTCTGCTAGCTAGCTCATATTACTTTTATAAGTGAAATAGAAATCATTATTGAGTCTGAGTCAAAAATGCAGTCTATATTGGTGGTTTTATCCAGATGTAATTTTCTCTCTGGCATTGAAAACTGCATGAGGTTTCAGTGGGATTCCCTAAGATGAGCACCTGAAGAACCCAGGTGCAATGTAGCACGGTAGCCCTAAAACCCCTTGGGGAGTAAGTCACACTCTGAAGGTTAATTTACTGGCAGATTAGCTGGCAGTGCAGGATTAGTTGTAGGTAGTGTGATCCTGGGATGGGATTTAGAGTCAGGCAGTTCTGTGGTCAAAATCCATTTCTGTCTATTACCAGCTACGCCAATTTTTTTCTCAACCTCATTTTGCTCATCTGTGAAATGGCCTAGCAATGCATATGGAGTCATTGAATTATGTGTATATATGTGTGTGTGTGTTGTATGTATAAAGGGAGACAGAGACGGACAGAGAGAAATGTCCTGTGATGTGGTAGGCTCAATAATCCAGCCCTTCCCACCCATGTGGGATCACACTTGAGACTATTATCAAAAACTAAGTATGAATAAAAAGTAATTTATCTCACCTTATTTAGAGAATTATAGTTTGGATGATCATCATGGAAGCCACATAGTACTTCAGAAAAATTTACAAATATTAAGAATTTAGAGATCTGGATGGAACTCAGCTTCGTAACTGATTAGGGAGGCAATAGTCTGTATTTCACACATACGTAGCATGTCCATTATAGATCGAGTTCTTTGGTAGGAAGGACACAATGTAAATTCCATGATGGAAGGGGTTTGTTTTGGTTCAATTAATTGCTATAGCAGAGCAAATAGGAAGAACAATCAAACATCTACATTTACCTGAATGTTTAAGAGTTTTAAATTTAAGCTGTAGATCTGAATTATCATCAACCTCAATCTTCTCATCTATAAAATGGCATGCAAGGTCCTTTTCTGCACTAAGATTATAATTTTACAGTCACTGACAGAGTAAAAAAGATAGAAAAGTGTATGTATAAGTCAGAGTAGGAACAATTAAATTGCCCGTATAGCTCATATAATTTTTTATTACGTTGGTGGAACTAGGCTGCCATTAATAGTCCATGGAGTAATAGATTTTTTACTGATCAGTAGACTGACTGAACATTCAACATATATTTATGTACACCTTCCATATGCTAAGCACCGAAAAGTGGTGAACAAAGTTGATGCAGACTTTGCCCTCACAGGATACTTAATTCCTCGTCTCTTTTATTTCCCATGCCCAATGGCATTAAATGTGAGATGGCTAGCAGGGATTCAGCCTGCAGTTTGTAGCCATGCTACAGAATTAATTAAACTAATGTATGCTAAAGTGAGTCCCATTCCACTGAATGTTACCAAAAGACAGCGATTTGCAAAAGGTGAATTAAGAACTAGAATTATTTCTTCTTGACAACTACAGTTGTCTGAGATAAACGAAATAGATGAAAGTCATCCAGTGTAGCATCAGCAACCTGACCAAGTAGGGAGAAAGTATGTAGGCAAGCAGAGAAGGAAAAAGAGAAGTAAATAAAACCACACAGAGGTAGAATCACAAGGGCGGTGAAAGAGCAAGGGTGACATAAGTCACGTTGACAGCCTACTTGGACGGAGCCTGATCCAGAAGAATGCCTTTGCGAGTAATGGGTTTAAATCCCAGGGGCTGTTGGCAAATGTTTAGTTGTATTTCCTGGTGTCTGGTGATAACCACTTACATACATCCCAGGAAGATATTCATCACTATGTATATAAGCCTTTCCATAATTTATCAACCACTCTTTATTTTATAGATGGTATTTCACTATATGTGTAGAAACAGCATCTCATAACTGTCCCTACTGGTTTTGTTACTATTTATTTAATTTTATCACACCACGATAATTTTTTAAAGTGTCCCTTAAAGACATTTTTTTTCTAATTTTGAAACACGATTCCACTTTTCTATTTCTACATAGTTTCCATTTTTAGAGTCATAATTATTGAGTAAATATCATTCAATCTGTATAGATTTTCCCTTGAAAGATGTTCACAGAAATTCTTTAACCTGAGAAATTAGTATTAATATTACTCTTGTTTTTGATATACTAACATGTGGTGTGTATTTTTAATTTATCTTTAATAAGTTTAAGTTTTTCAACTATTTTGTCTGAAAAGACACTGTTTTGGCAGATGTTTATATACAAAAATAAAGTCACATTTCTCTGTAACATTAGCACTTGTATAGTGTAACTCAAAATGTTTTTATACGTATGGTTTAAAAAGCGATGTAGTGCAAGTGCCTATTTGCATGCGTAGCTGCTAATTAATGTTTCCCAAGACGGAGGAGGGTACTGTGTAAATGTGTACATATTGACATGTATTCAGTATAGGCAAACCTGTGTAAATAAATCTATTTAACCATATGTTAAGCAATCAATACAAATCGGCCCCCAAATACTAAAAAAGAAAACCCAAAATACCCTGTTACCGGTTTCCAAAGTATTCTAAGTACCTCAAAACACTGGCTCTTCTTTACTCCTGGGTCATTAAACTTGAAAGCCACATGTTTTACAGGACCGCGTATCCATACCGTCTTCACAGAACTTCCACTAAGCCATTATAAAATCTGCAGAGAGTTTAGAAATACAATTTTTCCTGTCTTGCGGGATTTTTTTGAAAAGGGGACTTTTAAATGTACAAAGTAGACATCATAAAAATGAGCATATTTGCTAATGAAGTTTGAAGACTTGATTTTGAATCAAGTTTTATTCTTCAATTTGGAAATAAAGTCTTCTGATTTATTTAACTTTAGAAGTAATGTAAAATAAAACCATTTTTTAGAGATCCTCATATCATTCGGAAGGAACAATGTACAACTTCGATTTCATCATGGATTTGTCCCACATGCTAGCTCTTTCAGTTATTTCTACTTCAGGGAGCTGCCAGTTGACTTAGCATAAGAAAATCCCTATACACTAATGAATATTATTAAGACTTTTAATTATTAATGATGAGAATGCTAAAAATAAAAACAGGATTTTGTTGTTCTGGTTAATGTTCCTATTTGGTTTCAGAACGCGAACAAGGGTTATATTCACTGCTTAGGAAAGATGTTGTAATGTTAACAGGCAACAAAATAAAAGCAGAACCACTTAACTTTTTTTTCCAACTTTTCTATCAAGGAGCATGATCTTCAAACTGGAAAGCTTAGAACAAACATCGTTAAGAGGGAATTGAATTCCAGAATAGATGAAGAGATAGTAGAAGAGTATCTAGCACTTCAAATGAGTTCAAGTCTCCTTATGAATAGCATCCCATGGTGCTGAAAGAATCTGCAGATGCAATGATGAAACCAGTGTCAGTAATCTGTAAGAAATCATGGACAACAGGAGAGGTGCCAGACTAGAGATGTGAAAACATCCCAATTCTCTAAAAGGGGTAAAAGCAAATTGCATCAACTACATGATAGCCAACTTGCTGTCAGCCCCCCATCAAATTCAAGATTACATTATCAGATAGATGGTTTATAAGAAAGTAGGGGGGAAATGCAGTAATTACTAGAAGTCTTCATGGGTAACATAAAAATGAATACAGCAGTACCCCCCTTATCCAGGGAATGCATTCTAGGATCCCGGTGGATGCCAGAAACCACAGATATCAAACCCTATAAATACCATACTTTTTCCTTATACATACATACTTCTGATAAAATTTTACTTATCAATCAGGTGCAGTAAGAGAATAACAACAGTAAGTAATAATAAAAGAGAACAAGTGTAACAACACACTGTAAGAAAAGTTATGTGAATATGGTTTCTTTCTCTCTCTCTCTCTCTCAAAATGTCTTACGGTTCTGTACTTACCCTTCTTGTGATGATGTGAGATAGTAAAATATCTTTGTGTTGAGGTGCAGTGAGGGGAAATGACGTAGGCATTGTGACAGCCTTAGCCAACTTTGACCTCCTGACGATAAGTCAGAAAGAAGATCATCTGCTTCCAGAGCAAGGGGGTAACTGAAACTCTGGAAAGTAAAACCACAGATAATGGGGGACAACTCTACTGCCAAACTCACCTCCTTTCCAAATCTCATTACAAATCACTATTAACTAAGATGGTTGTCAATAACCATAACACCAACACAAAGTAGTACGGTATTTTAGGTGATAAGTGTATTTACTAGTTCAGGATACATGAAAATTTATATATCAAGAGCCATGTAAAAAAGACTTGTGGCTTTTAATTGCCAACATACTCAGTGTTGTATGACAGTTGTATGACAGCTATGCTAAAACAGTGACAACAGCGTGAGGTCTATTATTTTCAGGTGAAGGAACATCATATTACCATTGGGTGGATGACTCATTAGAGCTCATCTTGACATTTCTTGTTTCCAATTTTGGGGCACCAACATTTGGAGGGTATTGTCAAACTGAAGCCTGTGCAAACAAGAACAGAGAGGCTGATGAAGGGTGACAAACCATTGAGGGACTTAAAACCATAAATTAAAAGAGTCGTTTTCAATGATATTAGAAGTATATGGTAATAGATTGTTTTAAGAAGATTCAGAGTCTGTAGGGAGGAACAATTGGTGGATGTTGCAGGAAACCAGGGAAGAGGTTTCTTTCAATTACTAATACCAAAAATGAATCTGCCTAACTTAAGAAGCAATCATTTTCCCTATCTCTGGGAGTGTTCACATAGAGGCTGAATAGAACAAAGGGATTTCTACATTGCTTGGGCAGTGGGTTAAGTTTTTAGATCCCTTTCAATTCTATGATTATTTGATTCTAAGTATTTTAACTACCACTTAGTATTCTTTGGATAGCACCCCCCCCCCAAAAAAAAAGAAACTAAAAGAAAGAAAATCAAAATATCTTGAACAGTCTCTAAATATTTAGAAAAAGTTTATTGAATATAGTAGTTTTCATTGCCATGAAAAAATGCATTCAGATGTCATCGTGCAATAAATCTGAGAAAAAGCTTTATTTTAGCTTTCTTCTTTGGCATAGACACAACGTTTATGTCATCTTAACGATGCATATATATTTTGCCATTTTATCTGATTTGTTGTTATAAAAGAAACACGTTTAAATTGTATACTTATACAAGCTCAGCATCATTTTCTCTTTACTGATTTAGTTAAATATAGATTGCAAGACTCAGAAGTGAGCAATTGGTTGATGATTCTCAGCCTTTTGTGCTAAAAATTTATAACCCAGAAAGTAAAAACTCCCCACTAGAAAAGACTGACTGCATCAACAGCTCCAAACAGGATGGAAATAATTTGATAATGTGAAAAATATAACCCTATTTATTCTCAGTTTCCATGAGCCCAAATTCAGCCTATGTATATTTCTTCACAAGTGGCATACATATAAAATTTTGGGATTCCTAACTGAGGAAATTTGCATGTCAGTTAAAGATGAAATCTTTGAAATGTATATTCAAATCAATGAACCATATGCAAAAAAAAAAAAAAAAAAGAAATAGTCTCTAAAATGGAGCACTCCCTTGAAAAATGCTAGTAACTCAGTGCATATTTCAGAGAGAATGGGGAGTTTCCAGATATGAAGGAAAATTAATTTATTAGTTAGAAATATGTAAGGGTTCTCCTTTGAAATGAAAGAGAAATCAGCTCTATTGTGTGTTACTGATCTTACTCACTACACCATAAGTATTTAATAAACTTGACTATGGACTGATAACATCAAGGAATATTTTTGAACATATGCAAAATATAAGCGATTTAGCTAACATGACTTTACATATTCATTATATAAGTTTCAGTGCTTGCTAAAGTTGTGGAGAGATAATTTAATCATCATAATGGAGTGCTTATAGGATTAGACTAGGGAAAGTTACTGTATGTAGTTGGATTAAAAAAATAATATTGTACAGCAAACCTCATGTATAATACATTTCATAATAACAAGGATTCAGATATACCAAAGGGCAAATCGAGACCTACCCACTCAGTCCAACATCCAGGCCTATAAGAACTATATTCAGAAAAAAAATAAAAACCTTGAGGTACCTCTTTAGCCTTTGTTTTAGGTATTACTCAGGAATCTTATATCCAACGTTGTAAAGGATTTCATGGTATTTAAAAAAGAAGAGTTACTGCACATATAATTCTACAATAAAGTAACCAACCAAATATGAGCAGAAAAAAAATTTAAGGTCTCAAGATTTAGAAAACTGTATAATAATGTAAGAGCAAATTAGTTTTAGAAAAAAAACACAGCATTGCTTAGATGAATGCTAAATGAAATAAAACATAAGGTAATACATTCATATTTCAACAAAGTATTAATTTTCCTTCCCACATAACACTTTGATGAATTGGTTAAACATCAAAAAAACTGTATGGAAGAAAAAAAGGCCAAAATACAAAGAACATACTCAATGACAGTATATTTTGTTATATAAAAGTATTTAAAGGGATTACAAGTATATTTTCCCTTAGCTTCCTAAAGATTGGAAAAGGGCATCTGTATTAATGGAGTTTGCAGATGGATGCCAACATTAAATTAAATTGTCAACACTAAGAAATATGTTAAAATGTGAGTACTCCTAAAGTACTGGAAATGGTTAGAGAAATAATGATATGAATTAAACAAGTGTAAAGCAAAATATCTACGGAAAATAATTGAAAATATACTATTCTATGGTGAACCTGCAAGATAATTAAGAATTATCGTAGATCAGTGGTTCCCTTCCTTGGGTCAGGACCTAGATTAAGGTTGCTGAGGGCCTACAGAGGGTAGGAAGGATCCTGACGTGGGGGGAGGAGGTGTCTGTGACCTCCTGGATAAAGACACAGGGGAAGGAGTTGTATTTTGGTTTTGTTTCCACCCCTCATCCCCACCCTGCCCCGAGAAAGAGGAAATAGGGAGGAAAAGTCTGGCAGAGAAAGACTAGCATCTGGGCTAGCAACCAGTATTTACAGATCAACATGACACAAATACCTTTCTCTGGAGAGCTGTCATCACTGGGATCCTCATTGCCTACCTGGGATTCAGCGGAGCCAGTAGTTCACAAAATTCTTTATTGCAATAATATCTGTTATATATTAATTTCAATAAAGCTAATAGGTGGAACTCTTTTAGTAACTCTTTTAGTCTGGTGAGTGAAGCCATAACGGTGACCTATTTACAGCTTTCCTAAGAGAAAATTGAGAAGCAGGGTAGTTGATGCTAGACATTGGTGGTAAATAGTTGGTTCACAAAGAAAAATACTGAAGTCCAAAAAGGAAGCAGTGTTTTCTCTCTTCTTTTTTTCTGGGATCCAAATAAGGAAATTTGGGGCAATTTTGATTTTTCTGAATGAGAGCCAAGAACAACTAAAATAATGAAGAAGCTCCAAGGATACGGTGGAGGAGAAAAAATGTGTCATTTAAGCTGCAGAAAGAGGAGCCTGCAAACAAATTAATGTGGTAGGCAGTTCAGGTGACTGGTAAAAATAACTCGGTAACTGAAACTAAAAATTTAGCTTGAATACAGAGAACCATTTCCAACAGATGAGTATCTAAACATCTAAGCTTGCATACAGGCTTTTAGATGATCAACAAAATTAATTTCTTCAAAAGTTGAATTTTAATGTGATACTTAGAGAGTAACCAGGAACTATACTTTCAGAAGAGAACCACATCATCAGTTGATAATTCTCAAATAGCTAAGATGTCTCTTCCATTTACACTAAAGGGAGAGATCATTTCAACCTGATAATTTTCAGCTCTGAAGTTTCATTTTATGTGCACATTGCCGACTTGTAGACCCTCTCAGAGGGTTGTCATCAGGGGTGTGCTGTTCAACGCCCTTTTCCTAGAACAATAAAAACCCTCCATACTTTTTCAACTTGTCACGTTTTCATTGCATTATAGAATTTAAAGAAGCTTTGAAGATGAAAAAGACTGTACACAATGCTTAAGTGTTACTATTATTATGATGATGATGATATGGTCTACAAGATGTACAAGGGCATTTTGGGATGAATGTATTATGAGTCACAAAGTTGCAACTGAAGACAGCTGTTTGATTGCTACTTGAGAGAGTAGAGTTGAACAAGCCTGAATATGGATGATCTCATTTGGCTTTATAAAAAAACTAAACAGAACACAGGCAGTTAGTTGGATAATATATCTCCAAGGAAAAGAAGAGTTAGTGTAATTCATCTCTTGCTGCAGTATATATCATATTCTTGCTTATAAACTCCAGATAGGATTTCTGTTTCCAAAAGGTCAGATTATCTTTAGCATGGTGACCTCACTCTTTGGTCACAACATGTAAGCTTGCTTTTTATTATTTTTTTTAACTTTATTTATTGCTTTCTTAATTTCTTTGTATTTCCCTCCACTGTATTATAATTCTTGCATGATTGATATGTTCCTTTACCATTTTCTCCTCCTTTGGGAATGAAGAAAAAATTACTTAAAACTTTGGCTTGTATTCATGAGCTCCCGTGCTACAGCAAAGTATGGAGGGAAAATATGAATTCAAAACCTACAACCCACTTAATGCAAGATGCAGAGATAAAAAATTAAATTATATAAGATTAAATAACCAGAAATGTCAAGAATATCATGTGGTTAATTACCAAATGAGTCAAATAGACCAAAAGGACTACAGATTTAGGCAGGGAAACACTCACATTGTGTTAACCTGGATTATAAAGGTTGTAGCAAAGAAATAGGACTTTGCCAAAATTATATTACTAGGTAGAAAGGGCCCGGAATGACATTTACACTGAAGGAGTGCTGTGAGAGGTGAAAAGGAAAAGAAGTTTTTCATGGAATGATATGATTAGAAAAAAGAAGCCCGGAGGAGTTCTGGGAAAAAGGATGGAAAAACTGCTGGGGAAAGATTTAGGCAGCTGTTGAATCTAGATTAAGAAGATGAAGCTTCATTCTGAAAGCCTAGGAAAACAAGTATCATATGTAACACTGGATTTATTGATTGATCTACAGACAGATTGATTGATAGAGGGTATCCTAAAATCTGTGGTCACAAAGATTATGAATAGACTAGAAGGATTTTCAAGATTCAGTGGAAAGAGTCCTATGCATGTGGGCATGAATGTAATGAGGATATGGATGCTGAATTCACACTGTTTACCATCTATGAGTTAAGCAATATGGAATCCCTGCAGATTTTGATACAGAAGAAAAACTACATTAAATGGTTTTTAAAACACTTCTTTAATAAATATACAAATGTAGATGAAAGAAGGAAGACAGTGGAGCAAACCAATCAGGCATGAGATGGAGGTCTTAATCAGGGAAAGTGGCCATAGCAAAGGAAAAAAAGATGGAAATAAATAACACAACAAAGGGGGGGGGGAATCAATGATGTTCCATTGATTTGATGACCGTTGTGCATATGGGATATGGTTAAGAATGAATCAAAGATGAATACATAGTTTCGAGCTCCAGTGACTGAAAGGCTTTGTCTCATAACTTACAAATGTACTTTGTCATTGAATATGCTTGCCCACCTTGTGAAATCTGGATCCATAGTATCTGGGTCACTGAGTGCATGGACCATCCACCCTAAGTAATATTCCAAAATGGAGCGGAGAACATTTGGTTAGAATATTTTTACCTCTGAAGTTTCACTTTATGTGCACATTGCTAACTTGTAGACACTGTAATTAAGACTGCTCTGTTCAACACCGTTTTGAAGAAAAGAATACCATGTCCAAGAGAGCACTAGGTGATTCATTGTAATTGTTGATAGTATTTGATAATATTTCACATGATTTTCAGTGGCTTATATTGCATAAGTAAAGGATAAATATATCATGCTCTCTTGACCAAATGTATTACCAAGGGTCGGATATGTAATTCCCTAAAAGGCAGAGACCACATATACTTTGATAACAATGTAAAAATAGAAGAAGCTCTGTGGGTATCTTGTCCAAAGTTAAGATTTCCACTGAAAAGGAGACTTTAATTTTTGTCTATAAGTAGTTGAATGTACAATATGAAAATAAGAGCTTCCGTTATCAGATCACACAGTCTTAAAGATATAGCTTGTCAAGTCAATAAGTTCTCTTACTGAGGTATGACTCTGTGGCTAAGTTAGGCAGCAGAATATAACGTTTAGGAAGACTATCAATAAACTTGATCAAAAGAGCATTCACCAAAAAGAGTAGTGAAACTAATCCTCCTTCCTCAGAATTTATCATTGACATTGTATCTTATATGTAGCATTATCTCAAGTAGGAATACCTGGGGTGCAAAAGGCCAAAATTACTTTCATGTAATATTATTTTCCCTACTGAAATATTTATCAAAGACTTAGGCACATGTTCTGATGGTATATTTAAATTTATTTCATTCATGAGAATTTGTTTTAGGAGCAGTTGTGAGGAAAGCTACTTTCACTAATTCAAATTTTTGTATTAATTTGCTAATTTTTAAAAAAGATACCTGCTAACTGGCGGGGATAGAGCTATACTACATGATATATAGCTTAAAAGTCAAATCCTGAAGGAGATAACCTACTTCTCCAAATGCTTAACATATCTAAGAATGGCTTGAACTCATATGACATAATCTAACCTAGAAAGGGGTAGGGAAAATATCCTAGCACCAGAACTAAATTTGGTTCTGTTACTTTTTTTTTTTTTAAACGAAGAAACTGTGTGAACTTGAGAAGTTACTAAATTTCTCTAGGTTCTCATTTCCTTTGCTGTGAAGAGATCAGACTAGGTGCTCTCTCACAGAACTAAGTTTTATGACGTTTTATCAGGTGGAGTTTGTGTAGGTAACCAAGTAGGCTGAAGAGAAATCAATAAACTTTGATTTTGAACCTTATCAACACAAGAAAGTGTGGAGCTACTGGCTGGCTCCTTTCTTTGCACTCCTACATTTCCCCCATGACTGAAATACATAGAAGAAAAAATCAGAGAGAGATAGTAAATGCCAACTTGATTATAGAGCCCGGCAACCCTGAAGGATCCAGGTGAGCTGCCTTAGAAGCTATGAAATTATATAGCCCTATCCATTTCCTTCAAGTGTCTTCAAAAAAGAATTAGTTCCTATGGGCACTTCCATGCCATGCTGGTAAGGATATAATCAGTGCTTAATTTCTGGAGATGATTCGGGCAATACCTATCAGAATGTAAAATGTATATACCTATATTTCAGTAATGCCCTTTCTAAGAATTTGACCTAAGGAGATAACTAGGTGTGAAAAGCTCTACATTCAAGAATGTTCATGATCTTTTTTGCAATTGTGAAAAACTGGAAACAGTATGAAACATAACAGATGGACACTCTACAGCCGTTACAAATAATGATGTAAATGAAATGGAAAGATGTGGACAACATCTTATCAATTATAAAAGGATTTTTTTTTAATATTCGTAGTTTATTTTTATATTCAATTTATTTAAATAAGAAAAGAAAAAGAAACAAAAACAGTTCACCATTTCTCCCACCTCCTACCTCAGCCTCTGGCAACCATCAATCTCTTTCTTCTCTGTGCCTTGTTGTTTTAGGTTTTACGTATAAGATCATGCGATAATTTTCTTTTTCTGTCTGGCTGATTTCACTTAGCATAATTCTTCAAGTTCCATCAACGTTGTCACAAATGGCAAGATTTCATTTGCTTTTAGAACTAAATAATATTCTGTTGTATATATGTAGCACAATTTCTTTATCCATTAATTAATCAGTGGACACTTAGGTTGGCTATTGTAAATAATGCTGCAATGAACATGCAGCATATTATCTTTTCAAATTAGTGTTTTTATTTTCTTCCGATAAATACCTAAAAATGGAATTGATGGATCATATAGTAGTTCTATATTTAAATTTTTTAGGAACCTTTTCATTGCTTTCCATAGTGGCTGCACCAACTTACAATCTCAACAACAGTGGACCAAAGTTCCCTTTCCTCCACATCCTCACCAACACTTGCTACTTCTTGTCTTTTTGACAATAGCCATTCTAACAGGTGTGAAGTGATGTCTCATTGTGGTTTTGATTTGCATTTCACGTGGTTAATGATGTTGAACATCTTTTCATGTGTCTATTGGCCATCTCTTCTTGGAAAAATATCTATTTAGGTTTTCTGCCCATTTTAAAATTAGGTTGTTCATTTTTGCTATTGGGTCGTATGAGTTCTTTATATATTTTGAATATTAAAATCTTATCAGATACATGAGTTGCATATATTTTCTGCCATTTCTGCCATGAAAATGCCTTTTCATTTTGTTGATAGTTTTATCTCTGTTCATAGGCTTTTAAGTTTCATGTAGTCCCACTTGTTTATTTTTGCTTTTGGTGTCAGATTCAAAATATCACACCAAAACTTATGTCAAGGAGATTACTGCCTATGTTTTCCTCTAAAGTTTTATGGTTTCAGGTCTTTTGTTCAAGTCTCTAATCCATTTTGAGTTTTTTTTTTTCATGTTGAGCTTATTTTTGTGCATGATGCATGTGGTGCATTTCATTCTTTTGAACGTAACTGTTGAATTTTCCTAACACTGTTTACTGAAAAGATTGTCCTTTTCTTGTGTATGTTCTTGACTCCTTTGTCAAAATTGTCAAAAATCAATTGACCATAAAAATGTGGGTTTATTTATGGACTCTCTATTATGTTTCATTGATGTTTTGTCTATTTTTATGCCAATACCACATTGTTTTAATGACTATAGCTTTGTAATATAGTTTGGAAATCAGAGAGTGTGATGCCTCCAACTTAGTTCTTTCTTGTTAAGATTGCTTTGGCTATTTGGGATTTTTATGGTTCCATACAAATGTTAAGATTTTGTGTTCTATTTCTGTGAAAAGTGCCATCAGAATTTTTATAGAGATTGCACTAAATTTGTAGATTGCTTTGGATGGAGTGGACATTTTTAACAATATTAATTCTTCCAGTCTATGAGCACAGAATATCTTTTCATTTATGTCTTCTTTGATTTATTTCATTAAAGGCTAGAGACTAACATGCCTTACATTACATTTAGGAAAAATTATGTGTGCATGTGTGTGTGTATGTATCTGAGTATAAGTGCATTAATAGGGTTTTAGGTGTTTTTAATTCATTTTTGGCACCTTTTGATAGCACTTGAATCTTTGAGAATCCTATGTATCAATTTTAAAAATAGAAAAATGAATATGGAATAATTTTTGCTCCTGATGAGCTGAAAGTGAACATAGAACACCTGGATAACAGCTATGCCAATGGTGAGCATTCTTTTTAGATCATGGCTAAGTTGTGAAATATTAAAATTTGGAAAGAAGTTTTTAAAAAATACCTAATTATCAGGAATTACAATGTCTGTGCTATGCTTAAGTATTTGTTTGCTTTATCATTATAACCAAAGGATTTCTTTTTTTTTCTGGTTTATAATCCTTGAAATTATGTAACTATTATGTGTTATACTTTATGATAACATTGTTCTAACTTTGAACAGATTTTGTTATTAAGATTTTTTTTAACTAGTATATTTTGTCTTTTCTTGAATGTTCTTGTGAGATACCTGTTTTATCTGTTCAACATCTGAAGCTACTCCTCACTATATACACCTTTCTAGGGCATAAAGGAAAACCTCCCTTTATGGAAGCTAATCATGTGATATTTGCTTTCCTTGAGCTAATGCATAGCCTTTACCTCCAGACATTCCAGCACCAGACTCTAACTAAAGGGCTATTAATGCAAGAGGAAGGTGAGGAGGAATACTTTTTCTTCCTTGGTGGCAGACTGTGGTGATGGCTGCATTGGCAAGTTTCTAAGGCAAAAGTGCCAGCTTTTCAAATGTCAGATATTGAGCTTCATGACCAATGTGGGGCTTGAACTCATAACCCTGAGATCAAGACCAGAGCTGAGATCAAGAGTCGATGCTTAGCCAACTGAATCATCCAGGTTCCCCTTTATCAGTTTAGTTATTTAAAAAAAGAAAAAAAAAAGATTTTATTTATTCAAGAGAGACAGAGACAGAGACATAGTAAGACAGAGAAGCAGGCTTCTCGCAGGGAGCCCAATGCGGGACCTGATTCCTGGACAGGGATCACCCCCTGAGCCAAAGGCAGACGCTCAACTGCTGAGCCACCCAGTCCCTATGAGTTTAGTTCTTTTTTTTTTTTTTTTAATTTATTTATTTATTTATGATAGTTACAGAGAGAGAGAGGCAGAGACACAGGCAGAGGGAGAAGCAGGCTCCATGCACCGGGAGCCCGACGTGGGATTCGATCCCGGGTCTCCAGGATCGCGCCCTGGGCCAAAGGCAGGCGCCAAACCGCTGCGCCACCCAGGGATCCCCCTATGAGTTTAGTTCTAAAGATAGTTTTAGTTGTTTCTGAAAACTAAGCTTTCAGTTGGTTTTCTAGCTCTCCCATTGCTTGTCTGAGCTATCAGGTATACTTGTAATAATACATTTTTTTTTTTTTTCTGAATCATCCAGTCAGCTTGTGACTGAGGACTCAGCCTAATACACTCAAACTTTTCTGCTTCCTATTATCACACATACCTTCATATCTGCATCTTTGCTTTTTCTGTGACACCATGAAGGAAGCATGTCCTTCTCTATCCAAGAAGGAGGGTATGTTATTGATGCTGTCACCATCTTACGCATTTGGCTTCTCACTTTATGCCCTCTCTTATCTGCTTTATCAATCCACATGCATGTTTATGCATCTGCCAATTTAAAAAAGGTGTCTTGCTTCACCCATACTTTGAAATACCTAAGTCTCTGGATCCTTAACTGCCATATACCCTAAAAAGGTTATTTGTGCACATTCCTCCGTCTTCCTCACCTTTGACTCATTCCCCATGTCTTTTCATTACGGTTTCAGTTTTCATCATTCCACCAGACCGTATTGTGATAAGGTCTCCAAAAACCTAATTCCATAAAATCTAACTCAGGTAACTCGACCTCTTAGCTTCCCACCTTCCTTGAAATAGTTTCCTTCCTCTTGGGTTTTTTGCACCCTGCCCTCGTATTTGTTCTCTCACATGGGTTGCTCCTTCCCAATACCCTTTGTTGGTTGAGAAGAAATCTTTGCCTCTAGTTGACCTCTTTAGCCTCAGTCCTAGAGTCTCAGCTTTTCTATAATTTTTCTAGAAATAATGTAGCTTATTTTCACAGCTGGAAATGTCACTTGTACACTGATGACAAGTGACAATATACAAATGACATTGTATCTTTCCTTCCCAGATCTCTTTACCATAAGTTTTAGACTTCATATCTCCACTTGAATGTCACACTTGCCCCACTAAAACCTGTTCTTTCCCTAATCTTTTTCATCCCTGTAATTGGTATCACCATGGCCCTGTTTCTTCAAGCAAGTAACTGGAAGGTATCTTTGCACTTCCTTTCCTCTTGTTTCTCACATGCAGTTCATCAGAAATACCACCAATTCTGCATGCAAATTATTCCTCATGTCTCCTCACTTCTCTCAACTTCCTTGGATGCTCCCCTAATCTCTTAGCAAAGTGTTCTAATAGTTCTACAACCACTTGTGCTCCAATTCTTGGCTCTGTTCACTTTTTCCTATAAGATCACAAGTTCTAGGGATCCCTGGGTGGTGCGGTGGTTTGGCGCCTGCCTTTGGCCCAGGGCGTGATCCTGGAGACTCGGGATCGAATCCCACGTCGGGCTCCCTGCATGGAGCCTGCTTCTCTGCCTGTGTCTCTGTCTCTCTCTCTGTGTGTGTGTATGTGTGTGTGACTATCATGAATAAATAAATAAAATCTTTAAAAAAAAAAAAGATCACAAGTTCTATGACAGAAACATCCTTGTTGGTCTTGAATTTTTTGCTCTTATCCCAGTGCCTCACTGATAGTAAGTGTTCAGTAAATATTTGTTTAATGAAAAACTTAAGCAGACCATCAATCAATCCATCAATCAATTGATTAGATTCAGCAGGTGGCAAGTTGAATACTAACTTGTTCAGAAGGCTGGAAAAAAAATCAACAGATGGTGATATGAATTGGATTGGGATACTTTATAAATAAAATTAAAATCCCCATTATCAAGCTGCCAAGTAAAGAACTTGAATGATAAAATTGAATATTCAAAGTAGGTGGACTGAGGTACATTCATGTTAATGACATTGCAATTTATCTCATTTGCAATGGAAATTGCTCTTACTTATAATAATTCAATACAGCCAACTACTATTAATTAACTGGTTAACTTAACAAATAATTATTGAGCACCTATTACATGACAGGTACTTAGGAATGCAGGGAATATAGTGGCAAGCAAAACAGAAAAAAAAAACCTGCTTTTATGCAACATATAACTTAGTTAGGGAGAGAGATAAATCAGATAAATAAGTAAACTTATATCATATGATGATAAGCATGGTGGATAAAAAATAGAGCCGGAAAGAAGGACTTAAACTGTCCACTAGGATTTAACATTTTAGATTAAGTGTCCAGCGTGGGTCTCACTGAGGAGCTGACTTTTAAGTAAATATTTGAATGAAGTGAGGGCGAGAACTATGGGGATATTCATGAAAAAAAGTATGCCAAAGGGAACAGAAGATGCACAGGCCTTGAAGAGGTGATATATTTTCATATTAGAAGAATATCAAGCAGGCCAGTGGCTAGACTAGAGAAAACAAAGGTGAGGTGAGGAAATCAGTTGAGAGGTAAAGTTGGGGGGAGGGTAAGATTCTTTCTGAGTTATAGTGAGGGCTTTGGATTTGATGCAGAATGATGTGAAAAAAACATATGAAGACTTTGAATAGAGGTGTGGTACATGATCTGGCTCAAGTTTTAACAGGATCACAGAATATATTTCACAATTTTTAGCCTACAAAATTAGTTGAGGGATGCCAATGTAAACCAGGTTCAAAATTATTGTAATTACAGAACTTGCACAAATATGCATTACAGTCATGTACTTAAGACTATAGTAGTTATATGACTTTCTGATATTTTGGCCCAAACAGAAAAAATAAAGAAAAACCCATTAAAGACAATTAAATAATACTTAAAAGCACTTGCAATAATTATATTTCTTTACTTCAGAAAAATTACTTCTAAAAGGAAAAAAATCACCTGATAAACACAGTCTTTCTATAATTGACTAATTTTTTGTGAGGGAAAAGATAATTATTAACCTAGTGATTGCATATCATCACTAAGTATAAAATATAATATGAAATATCTTAATTATTTTTGGGGGGGTAAATGCTGGGGCCAGATTGCTTGGCCTTAAATCCTAGCTCTGTCACCCACCAACCATGTAATCTTGGGCAAGTAAATTTTCTCTCCCTCTGTGCCTCAGTTTCTCATCTCTAAAGTGGGAATCATGATAACGTGTCCTTCAAAGAGTTGTTTTGAGAGTACATGAGACAATAAGCAGAAAGGATTTAATTCATACGTGCATGTCAAAATTTTTAAAATAATAATAATAATTATTATTATTATTTCAGTTGCTGATTTTCAGTCATTGCATTTAAGTGAGAACAGTGAGATGAATAGAATTTTAAGGAGCCTTTCGGGTCTAACATTATATAATTTTATTTAGACTAGAGTAAAACGATGTTATATTTTGCCTTGTCCCAAAGTATTATTTCTTATAAGTGATATTTCATGGATAAATTGGAAAATATGTATTAGAAGGTAAGAATAATCCAAATATTATACTATTTTAAAAAATATTCTATTTATTCATGAGAGACAGAGAGGCAGAGACATAGGCAGAGTGAGAAGCAGTCTCCTCAGAGGGAGCCCGATGCAGGACTTGATCCCAGAACCCCGGGATCACGCCCTGAGCCAAAGACAGAAAGAAGCTCAACCGCTGAGCCACCCAGGCATCACAAAATATTTTACTAATTTAACAGACTTTTTAGATTTGTTGTAATACCCAGGGTCTAGCTTTCTTATGCTTTGGTGTCTTATTCACTGTTACAGAATAACTTTGCTTTAATATATGTTGTGTTTCTAGGTAAACGTAAAATAGACATCCCCAGAGCCACGTTGCATACAATGCAGTGAGTAATAATGAAACACGATGTCAGTATTTAGTTACTATTAAGATTGATAATAGAAAGGTCGGAAAGATCATTTGTGTCTGTCTCCCTGGTTCTCTACTTAGGCCAATAATCTTAAGATTTTAAAGTTAGCGAGCATGATATATGAAAATATTGTATGCCCACTTAGGCTAACATTAGATATAAACCTTTTGCACTGGGACAAGTTTTAATGTTGTCCTTCATCATTTTGTGACCACTGATGACTTTCTATGAAATTTTTATACCCACGTGTGGGTATTTGAATTCCCTGGTCATCTTCATATGGGGCCTTTCCAACACCAAAGGGTTATCGATATGTTGAGATAAATATTTTGCCTCGTCTCTTTCTTCTTTCAGTAAGTTTTAAGGGTTTTATACCAAAAAAAAAAGCCTTCTATAAAGACAATAGGAGTAATTTGTCAAATAAAGGACACATGTAATTTAAGGTGATTAAAACTGCTAATTTATATTTTTTTTAGATTTTATTTATTTTAAAGAATGAGAGGGAGAGAACAAGGGGTAGGGAGAAGCAGAGGGAGAGAGGGAGAGCTAGAAGCTGACTCCCTGCTAAGCAGGAAGCCCGATGTGGGGCTCCCTCCTAGGACCCACAGATCATGACCTGAGCCCAAGGCAATGCTGAACCAACCAAGCCACCCAGGCACCCTTAAAACTGCTAATTTAAACAGACAATACCCCAGAGCTTGAGAGAACACAAGGAATTCAAAACACATTGCTGTTGTTCACAGCAGTTACTGGATTTTTCCTTTTGAATATATTCACTGCATTTCCAAATCATTCCTGATATCTCTATGTCTTTGCCACTTGAGGGTGAATATGATGTTGAATATCGTTAAAAATTACACAGGGCCATTAAATTCCATAATAGTAGAGTCCTGTGATACTAGTTCACACTGGTTTAAGCCACCAACAAAGAAAACCAGTGAATGTAGGGATTAGAGCTGACTTGGGCTGTGGTGTTATTCATGGACCCCAGCAAAGCCGCAGAACCCAGGATCTGTCTCTCTTGGTCTAAACTCTGTTTCCTCTGCACTTGCTCAGATTTTCTGTGGTGGTGAGATGGCTGCAAGAGCTACAGCCTCACAGCTTCTCAAAACTGAGTGCTGTGGAATAAAAGATCCGGATTTTCTCTCCATTTGTCTCCTGAGGTTTCCTTGGCTTCAACTCTGTCAGGTTCCTGAATGTGATGCTCTGATAAGCAGGACCAGAGTCAGATGCTTGCTTTTCTTGCAGTGAGTCATCTTTATGGATTAAGAACAGGGGCTTCTACTTCCTCCGGAGCGAAACCAGTGGACTATCTCTAGAGAAGAGAGAATGGATGTTAGTAGCTTAAAAAACTAGCAAGTGCATACCACAAGTGGACACACTCACAGACACACACACGTATGTCACAATTGCAAGTTTTAATGTCAAGTTAAAACCGGAGATTGGAGTCCTAGTTGTACCACCAGAGTAAAGGTATAGCATAATGAGACTTTAGGCCCTTCACCCATTTAATTTTATACCTGACTACATGTTTGCCTTCGGCTCTATTATTACACATGCTTCCGTTTGCTTACCTACAAAATGGGGATTATAGCGATACCTACTTCACAGACCATTTGTTCATATTAAATGAACTACTGTCTGTGAAATACTTAGAACAGAGCCTGGCACATAGCAAGCGCTGCATAGGTGTTAATCATTGTGATTACTTCCATGTGTATTTGGGTACTACAGTCCTTCACTCTCCAGGTCTCTGTTTCTAGACTTGTAAAATTAGAGGAGGGGACTGAATTGCAATAAAAAGCCAATGTTTTGTCATTCTATGCTTTCATAAGCATGTGAGTTATCTTCTATGACAGTCTGTACCAAGATATCTTTGAAACAGGAGGCCTCAGGTACTTTACAAAGAGGCTAAATTTTGCAATGATCTCAGTAGAAATTATACAGTTTTCATCTAATGATATTTTGGACGAGAAAAGAAACCCACTGCCCAAAAAGTATAGTTGAGGAATATGTACTTGTTAGAGTAGCTTGTGGTTGAGTCATAGAAAAAGCTTAAAAAATCAGAAAAATCCTCAGCTCTGACCTCTACTCTATCAATGGAATATCTTGCTGGCTTTGTAATGAAACGTTGAGTAAGATTTTAGTTTTTGTGTAATGACATTATAAGTCACAGTAAGCAGTGCATACCGCCTAGTAGGACAGATCATAGAGTTACAAACTATAACCAATGCTTGGACCATGATAACATATTCCATATTTTAGTCTATGCAAATTGTTCAGATGTACCGTACAGAATGGGTTGTTTCTAGATGGCTACTTTATGGTCATTTTCACTTTTATGGTCTGAAGGTGGTACTGCCTTTACTCACAAGTATGAGCTCAAGATGCAGTGGCATGTCTCTTTAAATAAAATAAAATTTAGTTGTAAGTACCTCAAAGTGGTCTTGAGATTTTACCTTTTAGAATCTAACATATAGCAACTGGAAACTCATGGCATAATTGAAACAGTATTTGCATTCTCCGTGTGCTTTTGTGTATAGAAGAGATAATAGGAGGTATGTTTTGATTATGTTTCCTTGTTTAAAAGAGTTTGTTATACATGTAAATATATGTGTATGCATTGTGCTATGATATTCTGCATGACTAGTTATATAATTGGATATGAGTAGTTCAAGGATCTTGTCCAGGACTGCTTTAAAAAATACGTTAAAGAATATTGAGAAAAGATTAGGTGGTACTGCCTAGAAACTTAGTTTAAGACTGTGAATAACAGGAAAAAAGGGTAATTAATATTTTGCAAAACAGCAAGCACAATGATCATGCAGTGGTTCTCTGTAATTATTTGCCTTGCCCCTTATCTACATCTTTGGGAAGGATGAATAAAATAGTTGGAAGTCTCAGATATTATTACTAATGCTTTCAATCTTGAACTTGTGAATTTCTTGGGGCTCGAGAAATTCCCCTTATTCCCAGGAGTCTTACCTTGTTTATCTTACTGACTTAATTAGCTTTGAACCATGAGTGTCCGTGCTTCTCTTTCAGACAGAGCTATCTCCAGAGTCTAGACTAGAGCAAATTGGAACAAGTGCCCAGGGCTCTGCTCTGCTGGGGAAACCCCACAGCTGGGGCTGCTGCAGTGGATCTGTGCATGTTGTCTAGGGAGGAAGGAGGAGGAGGTGGGAGTTAATACAGTAGAGTGTGATGATCAAAAACAATTAGCACAATTTACAGAGCACCCCAGCTTTTGCCTACCTCATGAAAGGGCAGTAACTCTAGTACCTTGTGCACTACAAACAACTGTAAATGACCTTCCATATATGAACCACCTTATCATTGACATTAACACATGCCTTCATGCATTCACCCAGCTACATTGATCGAGGTCTTTGTATTTTCACATTTGTATTGGGTTATTTAATATTTGTCATAGTCAAAGGATTCTCCCTCTCATATCTTGGAGAATACAAGAATCACAAGGTGCGCTTACTAAAATTACATTCTCAGGCCTCACCTCCAGAGATGCACTTCAGTAGGTGAGGCCTATATACTTGTATTTTTAGAAGTACCCAAGATCATTTAAGAAACATTTAATTAGATCATAAATCCCATAGATGGAGAACATGCCAGCTCACTTGCCATTGGGCTACCTACACTTAACACAGTGTCTGGCACACAATATTTACTCAACATATATTTGTTTAACTTTACTGAATTATATTATGAAGACTATGTTAGAAAATGTAGGTTCAGAGATGATTTTATCACAAGTCCTTCTATATTGGTTAGAGTCTAGGCAGATAACACATGGCACACTCACAGAAGAATTTGAAGAGAGTTTAATGGAGAAGGATCATTGATAAAGTTGAGAGCAAGGGTCGGGGAGAAAGAAAGGGTGAAACGTTCAGGGTCTCCCAACAGCCAGAAGCAGCTGACTTCAGGCCTAAAATCACAAAGGGATAGGAAGCTTATTTCTGGAATCCTATAAGAGAATAGTCGTGGTAGAGGGCCTGCTCAATAGGGAGGGAATCAGGGGAATAAGTATCCTGACTGTCTTTTTTTTTTTCCCATTCCCTGAGCTGATGGTGTCATTAGTCAAACTCTTCCAAAAACCAAATGGCAAGGGAGCCCAGGTGATGTAGTGTTTCTCCTCTCATGGCAGAAAGAGAATGGGCAGAGTAGCTTCCTTCCAGAAGCTGGCAGCCGACAGTCTTCTTCCTACTTGCTTGTCTAAACACCAGTCCTTTCAAGTTATCTAGATGCACCAAGGATAAGTCAGTTCTGTGAACACAAAGCTGAAATGTTAACTAAACCAAAATTTTCATTTTCGAGATGAACACACACTCCTAGACACATACCCCATGTATACACACATGCACACTGGCTTATACACACTCACGTTTCCACGGGATTCATAATATTATGAAACATGATCCCTGTGGGAACCTGGACATTTGGATCTATACCATCAATTAAATATCACCGTACTGTTTGGTAACCTAACTTCTGCAAAAATTAATAGGTATCAGTAGATTGATGTATGCTAAAATGATTCAAGAGTTTGATGTTAAATAATATAAAGAAAAAAGCCATTAATATTTGAAGAGATCATTTTCCTGTACCTCAGTTTTACAACTTTCCTAACTCATGCTCTGGCTTCCAAAGCTACAAATAATCCCTTCCCATCTAAAATTTCTCAGCTTTTAGCCTCATTTTCTGTACCCTCACATTTTAATGCCTAGGATTTAGTTAAAGATCATTTAATTCACTATTTTTAGAGCAACATGGAATTATGAACCCAAACTTAATGATAATGAGGACAATATTTCAGAGGAGGACAAACGTCTTCTCTGATACGTTGCCAAAAATATGCTGCTGAGATGAAGACCACCCAGAAGCTTCAATTGGCACATGATGCATCAGCCCATATGTATTAAAGAAAAAAAAGAAGAGGAAGAAAGGAAGAAAAGACCACATGGAACATTTGAAACTTGGGCTCAATGGTATGTTTCTAAGTAAAATGTAAAAAGGTTGTTCCAATGTCCAAACTCAACTGAACAGATGTTATTGAATACCTATGACTTGATGGTCTTCTGCCCTCAGGAATCTTACAGTTTAGCAGGGTCAGGAGATAAAGTCAGCAAATAGCATTATACAAGTCACTCTGATGAATCCCCAGCTGGAGAAAGCAGCGAGTCCCATAGAAACTTAGTTCCTGTATTGCTGATTCTGATTTGGAGTTTGGGGAAGGCTTCACACAAAAGGCAGAATCTGAGTTTGACCTTAGAAAAAGAGAGAGTCTTTTGCATGGAGAGTCGGTATGGAAGGCCCTTCAAAGCCTTCCACGGAGAAGGTGGCAGTGAGTATAAAACATTCTGAAGTGTCAAAAAAGATGTGGGAAATATCTCAGTCCATGGGTCAGGAGACTGGCCTGTGTGGAAGAGTAGAATGATGCATGAGACTAGAAAAGTGTTTGGGACTAGATTATGGGAGGACTTGAATGGCCTACAGCACTTTGGCGTTATTCTTTTGGCAGTTGGGAGTCATGGGATTTTTGTCCTGAGGAATAGACACTGCAGAAGGGAGATGATCTGACCTGCTAGCTCCGTAGAATCATGAATAGAGGGCAAGAGAATACAGAGGAGAAGCTCAATGGGATGTCTTGGAAGAGATAATAACTTTTTAATTTGTGAAGAGTTCATGTGGATGGAAAGAAAGGCAGTAGGAGTCACAAAAGCCTTCAGAAAATAAACAATGGGAGGACTTGGTAACTGATTGGATGTGGGGCCTGTGGGAGAGGGTATTACCAAAGATGTCAAATGTCTGAGGTTTCTGGTCTAGATGACTCATAACTTTAACAGAGATAGGGTTTGTCTATTTCCTTCCTCCTTCCATGTTGTCTCTCTTTATAGCCTCCTCTTCCTAAATTATGGTATTAGACTTATATCATTCAAATTCACAAGTTTGAATTTCTGGTGGAATATTTCAGTGTGAAAAATAGGCAACATTGGGTGTTGGGCTTGGTGATATACGACTGAGAGTAAATTGTAGTTTGGAGAGTGGTTGGGGTGAGAGAGTACAGCAGGAGAAGATAATAGAGCAGAGGGCAGAAATAGGAAGAACATTGGGAAAAGCTATGTTTCAAGGTCACATGGTGGATCTGGGTTAATTCAGATGTAAATGCTCTCTATTACTTAAGAGAATGGAGTGAGCCCGGCTAGTTCCATAGTGGTTTATTTTGAATACACAGCACTGAGGGATCCTGACGAATTCTCCTTTCACTCAAATGGATAGTACATGTTTGGACATTCATAAAACCTACTGAAAAAGCAAGAATCATCATTATTATTCTGGGGCACCTTGGCAGGGATTTCGTGTGTGTGCGTGAGTGTGAGCATGTGCATGTGTGTGTGAGCACGCCTGTGTGTGTCTACACCTCAGAAATTTGTTTCCTCTTTTAATTAAATAAAGCCTATGTTTGTTGGCTTTTAGGGTGGGCTGCAAGGCCCATCTGTTTAACTAGGCAGTTGCCTGATACTGCAGGGGGGAGGTTTGGCAAGTGGAAGTGTGAATTTGAATACCAGATACAGGCTATTTAAAGCTGAATTTATCTTTAATAAATTCACCCAGAGGTGTTCAGAAATAGGTAGTTTGGAAAATGATCATAATTTGTGCAGAAGAGTTTCTTTCTTTCTTTCTTTCTTTCTTTCTTTCTTTCTTTCTTTCTTTCTTTCTTTCTTTCTTTCTTTTTCTTTTTCTTTTTCTTTTTAAAGATTGAGTGGTGCATGATTGAGAGAAGAAATAGACTCAGGGAAGTTCATCTTTGCTATCCTCTGTTCTTTCAAGTCTTACCACGAAGGAGGGCAGACTACTTGAACTATTGCTTTTGATATGCTGGAAGGCAAAATGGTCTTCCATTCTATAAGATTTAGTACTAATTTGAGAGCAAATAATACATAAATATTTTCTTGATAGTATGTGTTAGGGCAGCGGGCATTTAGGACCAAGGGTTGTCAATCTTTGAGGTTTCTGAAAGGACTAGCAATTTATGACGTGTTAGGGTAAACAGTTGGATTACATTTCTGAGATACGTGTTCCATCAGGTAAAATCATTGTGATTACAGGCACTAGAACTGTAAGTAAGTTATGTGTTAAAAGGTTGAAAATGTAAAACAAGTATGCTTGTGCTTAACTACTAATCCCTCTTTGTATCTGTGCTGAATAAACTACAAGAAAAGGGAAAAAGGAGATGTTTAAATAATAGAACAGAAAAAGTGCATTATGCAATTTAAATAAAAAATAAGCATTAATACCCGTCAAGGTATGTTTCATCAGTGATCCAGCCATAAGAGAATATTCCAGAATTCAAAGAATTATGAAAGATTATAAAGAAGTTATTTTACTTGGAAGTTATTCCTTTTGTTTGCTTTCAGGAATTTCTCTTAATTTCTTCTTTATTTTCTGATGTACCCTATGAAGGCACAGGTTGTTATTCTTACACCCAGACTCCATTGTTCAGAAATGCATTGCAAATAAAAGCAAAAGAATAGTTTTTAAGAGCTTTGCATATGCTTGACAGCAGAAGATAATAAATGTAAATAAATCTTTAATATTTCCCCTAATTCGGTTTGTGCCATGCAAATGTCAGGACTATAAAAACAAATCAACAAACATTTGAAGGAAAACAATATACATAACTCATTTTATATATTAAAAACAACTGTCAAACAATTATGATCTCATGTATTAGTTGGTTGTTTTGAAATATTCCTACTAGAATTAAAAAATGCTACGAGGGCCTTTGAGCTTAAACATATTGTGTCAATCAAGAGCATATGTAATATATCTAAAGCATGAGGTAAAAATTTTCTTCATAAATTATTTCATAAATAAATAAGTAATTTGCTTGAAAAAGTTTACAAAAATATTTGTGCTTTTATTAAGTTCTCTACAGATCTTTTGTGGTTAATGTAAAAGGATTGATACAGACAGCATTTTGATCTGCTGCACTCTAACTTGAAATACAAAAAGTAACATGAAGAGATTCTTCATTTCTCAGGCAAGCTTTAGCAAAATTGAATCCGTGAAACTTCATTCATTAAATTTTTAAGTGACCATGAATTTGTTGGCTTCAGTACCTGAAGGGTAACTTTATCCTTTCAATTAAAGGACATAATTCACCCTCAGACCTTTGGCTTTAACTTTTTATATAATATATAATTTTGGGTACACTTAATGGTCAAATTTTGTATTATTACAGGTGGAAAAACACCAGCCATCTCAAGGGTTTTGTGCTTGCAAAAGCATGTAATTTAATTTTTTTGAACCAATTTAATCAATGATTGTTTCATGTGAGTAAATTTACACTCTTAACGATTGCCTTAGATTTGAGGGTGACGGAGAGGAAGATTACTTCCCCCTTTAAAATGCCATTTAAATCTTGGGGAGCAGAAGGAGATTAGGGGATAATCCTTTTGATATATTGTACTATTTAACTTTGCTGCTAAGATGCTGTAGTCTCAGATTTTATCAGTTAGATACCAGTTCCAGCAGTTTTAGGTGGTATTAACCCTTTAAGCACAAACGGTTTCACTCTTGAGGTGCCTATTTCAAAATTTATTTGATCTAATAGTTTTAGTTAGTCATGGCTAAAGAATGTTTCACTCAGATCCTTTTTTTTCTCCCTGAATAAAAATGCCTCTCACTGTGCTGTGCATATTTCCATAAAACTTGGTAAGCTAATTTATGGCTTAAAAAAGAAAATAAAGGTCTATATTTAATATGTGAATACTTTTTACAGTGGAAATTGGTGGTGGACAGTATTAAATGACTCTAGTGTGGAAATATGCAGGTGGTCATTAGTAGCTGACTATGAGATTTACTCAGGATTTTGATATTAATTTTCCCTGCAAGCAGGACTATGTACATAAATATAACTCTGTTCCCAAATTAATTTAAATTGATGATAACATATGAATTAACTCCATGCATCTAAGGTTCATTGTCTTCTCATTCCTTTAGGGAATATATAGTCTGCCTTATTGTGAAATTGCATTTTGACCACTCTTACTTGACCAACTTTTCTATCGCAAAAGAATTACTGCCTTTTTTTTTAAACTCATGGAGTGTGTATGGGACACGCTACCAAAATTCTTCCGGAATAAAAGTGCTACAAAAAGGAATCACATATCTGCCTGACTAGGTATATTAAGAGAAATGGAGACCTTACAGAAAAGGGAGTAAGTTTCTAAAAGCACATGCTTATGTTTTAATTTTTTTTTTTTTTTTAAGAAATGATTGGCTTTTTCACTTCTGGTGTTTCAAGAATACATTCATCTTTTAAAAGATGCAAGAATCATTTAGTGGAAAATATTTTGGAGGAAATTACTCCATCTTCATTTCACAGATTCGTGATTGTCACCTCCAAAATTCCAATTTCAATCATTTTGTAGTTTGGAGAAGGAAGGATGCTTCTCCTTTTAGCACAAAATTACTTTAAACTGACTTTCACTAGAGGAAAAACATGCCACTTCAAGTCACCCAACTGAAGAAAATGAAGTCCAAACGCCCAAGAAGTGTTTACTTAATTTTTAACACCTACTATACTTTGAATCCTGTCATGGGTCTCTTTTATGCATTGTTGATCTTTAAAAGTCAATAAAAGAAGAAGAAGAAGAAGAAGAAGGAGAAGGAGAAGGAGAAGGAGAAGGAGAAGGAGAAGGAGAAGGAGAAGGAGAAGGAGAAGAAGAAAAAAACCTCGCTCAATTCAGTAACTTCATGTGGAGGGAATTTCACTCAACAATGAGAGTATTGGGAGATGTGAAGTAGTAAAAAGAATGTCATGCTTTCACGCAGTTTCTTATCTGCTACTAACGCCCACCCCCCCTCCCCAAGATCAGCAGGTATGAATCTTGCAGCATTTGAATAATGTCCCCATTTTATCTGTTTGGCAGCACCCCCTTTAAGCACCCCTTGAGCTTGCTAGCTGCTTCCTAGGTCAGAAAACCATAGCAACCCCAGTCCGCACTTCTCCAACTCAGGACAGAGTTCAAGTCGCTCTCCTCCAGCCCTCCTGCCCTCCGATGCATGCGAGACGCTGGCCACGGGCTAGGTGTCCCGGCTCCTGCCGGTCCCAGGCACGGGGCGGGGGAGGGGCCGCTCGCGCACACACACGGGGCCGCGCCGTTTAATTGGGAGGGAGAAGGGAAAGTAACATCCGAAAAGGTAAAGGCACTTTGGAGTTCTTTGGATTGTTGGCGACAGCATCTCCGGGTGCTCCGGGACCGTCGGCTTGGCCGCCGCGCACCGGCCCCCACCTGCCCCCCCCGCCCCCCGCCCCCCGCCCCGAGGTAGGTCCCCGTCTGGACCGCGGTGCTCCTAAAGCTTTCGGTTTTCGCCTGGGTCTGCAGCCCGCACGTTCACCCACGGGGGTGGGGGAGGAGGAGGGGGGAGAGGCGGGGCGGGAAGGTAGCCGGGTCCCGGCCCCGCGCAGCTCTCATTTGCGGCGCTCGGACTCGGGCGAAGTTGTCGCGCAGCCGGCTCGCCGCGGCCGGGGCCGGTCCCGGCGGGCGGCGGGCGGCGGGTGCTGGGAGCCGGGCGGGGCGGCGGGCGGCGGGCGGCGGGGCGGGCGGCGGGGCGGGCGGCGGGGCGGGCGGCGGCGGCGGCGCGGGGACGCGCGCTGTCTCTTTAAGGGAGCTCGGTCTGGGGTGGCGCTTTCCTCCGCGAAGGCTCCTTTGATATTAATAGTGTTGGTGTCTTGAAACTGACGTAATGCGCGGAGACTGAGGTCCTGACAAGCGATAACATTTCTGATAAAGACCCGATCTCACTGCAATCTCAAGCGTCCTCTTTTTGGTGCTGCTCGTTTCTCCAGACCCCGCGTCCTCTCGATCGCTCTCTCGCCTTCCTATTTTTTTTTTTTTTAAACAAAAAACAACACCCCCCCTCCCCTCTCCCACCCGGCACCGGGCACATCCTTGCTCTATTTCCTTTCTCTTTCTCTCTCTCTCTCCCTCCCTCTTTCTCTCTCTCCCTGTTTTTTCGTCAAGGGGGGGAGGGCAGGGAAAGGGGGGGAGGCAGGAAAGACCTTTTTCTCCCCCCCCTCCCCCCCAATAATCCAAGATCAACTCTGCAAACAACAGAAGACGGTTCATGGCTCTGGCCGCCGCGCCACCATCTTTCGGGCTGCCGAGGGTGTTCTTGACGATTAATCAACAGGTAAGGAGGGGCCCGGGCGGGCGGCGGGGCCGGGGGCCGCGGGCCGCGGGGGGCGCGGGGGGCGCGGGGGGCGCAGGGGGGCGCGGGCGCCCCTCGGCCGGGCCCGGGGCGCCGCAGCGCGAGTGCTGCGCCCGCGCGTGTGTGCGCGGAATGTGGGCGATCGCGAGCGGGGAGCCCTGGGAATTAAAAGTGACTTTCTTTGAAAAAAAAAAAAAAAAAAAAAAAAGCAAGCAAGCAAGCAAGCAGGCAAGCAAGAGGGAGAGTGTGCAGAAAGCCAAGCGCAGGCTTCTCGGGTTTCACATGCATTTTCTTTCTTCCTTTTTGCGCGTGTGATTTCTTTCTTTCTTTCTTCTCTTCTGCTCTCTTGCCCCCCCTCCCCCCTCCCTCCCTCCTCCCTCCCTTCCTCCGCTCCTTTCGGTGGGTCTGAGGCCACTGAAGCCTTAGAAACGAGCGACTTCAAACTGCAGTAGCCCCTGGAGTCAGGAGGGTCAAGTTCAGCCGCCAGGGAGGAGGAAAAACAAATCCCCATTTGCCAAAAAAAGAAGTTTCAGGCCGGTGCCCCCTCCCCCTCGCAGCCCCGCTCCCCCTCGCTGTCTCTTTCTGGCTGATTTTAATTCTCTCCTACCGGGCGCAGCGGAGGAGCTGGAGGTGGCTGGACCCGAGGGGCCGCCGCCGCCGCCGCCGCCGCCGCCGCCGCCGCCGCCGCCCGCGTTCCGGGGCTCCTGGCAGGCGGGGAGCAGACTAGGCACCAGCATGCGGAGTAGTAAGTTGGGCCAACTTGGGAGGCTCGGGAGGGCCCCGGCGAGGGGCCTCCGTGCGGTCCCCGAAGTGGGGAAAGCAGCCCGGGACCGGCTCGGGCTGTGAAGAGTTCGCAGAGCCAGGCTGCAAACTTTTTGCCTTGCAGGCCCGGCCGGGCTGGGGACGGCGGGTGTCGCATCCCCCGGCGGACCCGCCTGTGCGCGGCGCGGGGCGGCTGGCGCGGGGCGGCCGGCGGGGGTCCGTGCCCTGCCCGTGCCATGTGGCGGGGCCTCGCGGCGCGGGCGCTGCGGCAGGGCAGAGGCGGGGGCAGACTTCCTCGGCGGCGCGGGGATGCGCCCTGGGTCGCGGGTCAGCGGACACTGGACGGTGATTAAATGCCTGACAGCGGTGGGACCTCCGGGCGGACGGGCGCGTCGCCTTCTGTCTAGTTCCTGTTTGGGCTCCAGACAAACGCATCCCTGAAAGGCCAAGGCAAACACCGCTGTCCCTTCAAATGACTCCAGGATTATAGGACCCCGTGAATAATTTGAGGGTGAGGCGGAGGTGGGAGCTGTTTGAAGTGCAAAAGCTGCTTTTTTTTTTTTTTTGTGGCTGGGGAGGCTTTTCTTTTCTTTCTTTCTTTTTTTTTTTTTTGTTTTGTTACTACCTGTGTGAGATGGTGGTGCTCCCCCCCCCCCCCCCGGGGGAAGTCAAGTAACCGGTTTTATGGCCCCAAGACTCTCTAAAGCAATTTAAGTTAGAAGGCGACAAGGACTGGTGGGCTTCAGAGGGAAATCTGGGGCTGATCACGTTTTAGGGCTCGCTTCACTTCCTCCTGTCTCTTTAGGCCTCAAAACTGATACTCTTGAAAGTTTTTGAGCGAGAGCGGTGGGTCTTAATGATGAATCCCAATTAGGATAGACTATTCATCCTTTTCCTATTTTCGAAAATCACGGCTAGAGTTTCTAAGGGAGGTAAGTGAAGAGAGGAGCTCAGCAGAGAAGTGAAATCGCAGACAAGTTGGGCCGATTCATTGAACTTTTATAGATCCATTGAACTTTTGTAAACGCACCAGGTGAACAGGGGAAGGTCTGGGAGGAAAAATAAGCACAAAAAGGAAACTGGAGATAGGGCCGGGGAGGGAATTAGAGAGACATGATAACTCTAGGCCTGGTGGTTGGCTGAAATTTGATTGTTCAAAGCAAAAATTATATAGGGAGCTCTAACCACTCTTCAGAATCCTCCTGCTCTTAAGTGAAAAACCTATGGATCTTGCTGGCATCATGTTACTTTCCTGCTGGTTTTAGGAAAAGTTGATCATTTAGAAGAGGCTGCCAGAGTTAAAAATGCAAGGGGCAGCAAAGGAAAGTAATGCGGCGGCCAGTTCTTGACGTGGACAAAATGAGAATGAAAGTTTCTGAGCTCACTGTTGTCAAGTTTCTTACAAGTTGCTCATTTGCTTAGAACGCTTTCTCAGATATTCCACCGGTTAATGTAAAAAAAAAAAAAAAAAAAAAAAAAAGGCAAACTAGCTCTGTAATGGTGTGGGTTTTTTTTTTTTTTTTTTTTTTTTTTTCCTTTCCCCAAGTATGCCAGGGTTGTGAATAAATACAGGGTTTGTATGGGAAGATGAAGCGTTTCCTGTAAGTTGTGATGCTGACAGGACAGTCTGGAAATGATACCAACATTTTGAGGATTTTTTTTTTTTTTTTTTACCTTTAAGTGAAAGTTTATTAGTGACATGCTTCATCTTAACAAGTCAAACATATTGTTCTTAGAGCTTATCTCTCCTCAGATTTCATAACTTCCTTTTAAAGCCATACCCCTGGATGGAAACATCCCTAGATTCAGTTAAATAGACAGGGCCACGGGCGTGCTAAGGTTTGACGATTATTTTTGAATATTAACAGTGTGAAAATAAAAGTCCTGGCGGGGAGGTAGAGCTCGAATGCCGCGTCATGACTTGATTTCTCTAAATGTGAGGCATTCCGAAGCCTCACTAATACTCTGTTGACAAAGTATTGCTAACCACGGGTGAGTTGATGTGCACGGCTTCCTGATCTGTCTGTTCTATGGTAGGCTCTAGGTGTGTAGAATTCTTTCCTACACGTAATCATCAACCCTGACGCTCTCCAAATAAATGGTGGAACATAGTAGTAAGTTCCTTATAAAAAGTTTGTCGGTCCTTTGAATTCTGGACGCTGTAAGGGTGTCTGTTGCTGTTCAGATGTTGTCCTTTGTCTCTGAAAGGTAACAGTAAAAGTAAGGAGAAAGGTGTCATAGTAGTAGTGAGGTCTGAGGTTGGTTTTTAGAGCTCACGTTCCGATGATTACTGTTTTAAACAATGTAATGCAATTTTTGCTTGAAAATAGGTTAGAACCTATGATAGCATGTTCACCATAAGTGTTGTACGTGCCTCTTGCATATTTTCACTATTATTTTTACTTTTCTTTTAAGTCACATACTACTCCTGAGTTTACTCCGATTGTCAGAGTAGAACCCTGTGTAATACACATAAGGGAATCTTCATTCATGAAGAAACCCTTCAAAACAGGGAAATGAAGGCATCTGTGGAAAAGCTGCTTTTAAGTTTTTAGTGTTTCAGTGATGTTTCTATTACTGTTATTATTTGATGCGTGTGTGTGTGCGTGTGCGTGCGTGTGTGTGTGTGTGTGTAGACAGAGAGAGAGAGAGAGAGAGAAAGAGAGAAATATCACAATTTGTAGTTAATGATCTGCATGTTCCTATTAAGATATGCCAAAGGGTGATAAGTTTTAATAAACTCTTTTCTTACCTTCTTTGTGGAGGTAAATAAGCGTTAACCAAAATTTTTAAGAAGACTTGTTGGAAATTGTTTTTGAGGCTAGAACTTTATTTGGACTTTGAAGTAAGCACAGATATTGATAACCGGCCTTTAAGTGTTTTTTTAGAATGTACGTAATATAGACATTATTTTTTTTTTTAAATTCACTGCCCCTTTTGGTGGCAGACAATAATGTAATAATAGCACTATGCTATTGTGCATAAAACAAAATAGACTTTAAGAAAGTTACGGGCAGGTGTTTATAATTGATTTAAAGGGAAAATTATTATTTTTGAAATAAGTAATGCACTTAAAATAAAATGACTGGTGCACATTAAAACATATTCTTATTAAGATAGTCTCTGGTGTGTAAAATGAAGCCATTCATTCAACAGACTGACAACTTTCCACTTGGTATTTGCCTTTGCTTAATTTAGTTTCCGCAGGACAGCTAGTGTGGTAGTCTGCATCTGTTTTTGGCAGGCACAGAAAACTATAAACTGAGACAGTTCTGTCCCAAATATCGCAGCTCAAAAGTTACAATCAATTTGATAAAAACAGGCAAGTTTTATGGACTTGCTTTCTGTTCATCCTTGGCCAAGCTTTCAGGTAACAGGTTTCTTTCTCTCCCCATTTTGCTGGCTATAACTACTAGTAGTACCATTGATAACTAATCCAGAGTCCTGTCTACTCATTTATCTACCTTATTTATTATTTATTGAAATTTTTGGGGAAAATGACAGGATATGTAGACTTGGCTTTGCTTTGATTATCTATGTGATAACTACAGTTTTTGATATCCTCATACAGCAGGTAATTAATTCTTTGTTACTCTAGTAGTTTTATAATTTCTGGAATTGCGGGGTCTCCCTTAGATAAAATAAGAAGAAACTTAGAGCCTTTGCCAGGTAGAAAGCTCATCTAATTCTATGAAGTTCCTTGTGATTGTCAGGTACAGACTAGCGTACTTTGCAGTTATTTTCGCTGAAAAAAAAAATTAAGCAGTTTTTAAATAATCATCCCAATTATTTATCTTCCTCAAGCTCTAACCAGTGGATGAAAGTAAATACGTGAAAATGCCAGGTGTTGTTTTATACTACTGTTCAGTAGCCAACAGAGCTTCAGAGGGAATAAGCACTTTTAAAAATTTACCCTCAAGTGTGAGTGGGTCTTATGGTTGTTTATTTGTATAGGATATTTGATTAGTTATCTGTGTATGACCTTTATAAAGACTGCCCTTGATGTTGCTCTTATGGTCACCTTTAGGGTTATCCTATCACTTTGTGGTTTTCAGATCCCTGGGAACTGAATTCGTTGGTCTTGCGTTTGGGTCTCTGATGGGTATAATAATGCAGAACTGGATTCAGTTTAGAAAGAGATCTTTGGGCTTAAGGAGTCCTATTTAACTGAATCTGGGGACAGATCTATGGATGGAAGTTATTGAATTGTTGTTGGTCTGAGAAGCAGCCTGACTGGTCGCTGAATCTATAGTAGGTATTATAGGAGCAACGTCTAACTTTTTGTCATCGCCACCCCCCCTTGCCCCCTGCTTATTTTTCTTCTAAGAGTACAAATCCAAGTAGCAAAAACAAAGATGAAATTATCTCTGCACTTCGAATTTGAAGCATCACTGGGAATCATTTTCTGATTCAAAGCTCTAGTTGAAATACAAATAACATCAAAATGCCTACCCCCCAAAAGACATTAGGGCTATGCTTTTTGTTCCTCAGCATGTTTCCTTAAACATAAGAAAGAAAACTTTTAATTTTTAAAATGTTTCTAGCTCTTTAAAAACCTGCAGTAAATACTTTACAAGTGGCTAGACACCTTCCCTGGTGGTTTAGTTTATACAAGCAGGAAACTTTCTCTCCTACTCTTTCTCTCTTTCTTGTTTTCTTTAAACCAGCTGACGTAATGCCAAACTTTGCTTTAAAAGAACAGACAGAAGTAATTGGTAGCTTTTAACTTTTAATAATGTTCTGGATTGGTTTTAGTGGCCAAAATGCCATTTTTTTTTTTTTTTTAAAGTTCAAGTAAGAACGGGCTTGTGGCCTGAGGAAGAAAGGCTCTGTTGATGCAGTTATTTTTATTCTTGTTTTTCAATCTGTTATTAAAAATCTTTCCTGCTGAGCACTGCTGGATTTCTCCAATTGCTCTCTGTGATGGCTGGTGCATTTCAGGTTACCGTAACTTAAACGGTTTTTGGGTTTTGGGGAGAGTGGGTATTTGTGTTGCGTGATTTCTTTCTTATTTGAAAAAAAAAAAAAAACATTGTTTTTGTTTCAATCGAGATGAATTAATTTAGATTATCCATGGCGACAGGTCAACGAATGTGTTTCTATAAAGAATGTTACACCTGTTAGCAAGAGCCTGAAATGTGGAAGTTTAATTGTGACGTTAATCATTTTTATGTGCAGAGGAAGGAAAATAGATGAAACTTTACAAAAACATATTTTTAGATTGAAAGCGTTAATCTTAAAGGTCAGTTTGTTTCTGCTGGTGGTTCTTTTATTCTCCCAATTTTAGATGATAATTTTTTAACCCTATTTATCACACACAGTGTTTTTAGTTTCCTTTTTTCTTTCCTTTTCTTCTTCTTCTTCTTTTTTTTAAAATAGTCATTTTCTCTCTTCCTGATCTTACACAGGCAAACAGAACTTTCTCCGGTTAAGAGACATCTTGGTGATGTTGATTGACATCAGGGCAACTTCAGAAGCTGGCAAGTAGGAAAATCTTTTCAGAGGGCAAAAAGATTTGTGCCAGCTTTTCCTTCCTTGGGGAAAGACACTCCACCCAGAAACGGGGCCCTCCGCCCCATTTGGTGGGCAAGAACTGAGGATCGACATTACTGGTGTGAATTGTTCATAAGGTTTAAATCTTATGGTTACTTGTCTTGGACTTGGCTTTTAACCCCAAATTTGTTTTGAGAGTTTTTGCTTTTCTTTTCATTACACAGAGCGTCTTTTTAAAATAATACATACTGAAATTAGGTATCACGGAGATACCTTAAAATGTCTTTTAAGGCTCTTAAAATCATAAAAAGCATTCCGCATATTCAGGGAAGTTGACGTGTTCTCTGCATGGAAATCTGACAGTTTGACTTAACCTTATGTCTTTCTCAGTTTCTCTTGTGAGAGCTAAGACTAGTTCAGATCAGGGGCATACCTTCTCTGCTAACTTCTCCCTTACTTACGGATTTGTCAGGAAAAACTTTAGGAAAGACTTTAGGAACTGACGGCTATAGCTGTTCGCATCAAGCATGGTTGAGAGTGTCTCAGAGTAAGTCTTACTTTGTTTTATTTTTCACAGAGTTTTCAAACATAAATTCAAAGTTACATTTTTCTTTAATGCATGTCGGTTTATTACTTCAAAACCGAGGGAACAGTAATAAAGTTTGGCAAGAAGGAGAAAAGGCAGAGGATGGTGTTCCTTAATATCAGCAGCGTGTGTACTGTTCAGTGATGGGGAGGGGTTGGGGAGGCTTTGTGGGAGATGATACAAAAAAAAAAAAATCCATCAATTGCGCATATGATTCCCCTCCCCTTAAGGTTTACTTAAACAATATGTTTCAGTTTTGCCTCAAACCATTCGGCACCACTTCTGCTCCCAAGAATCCACCAGTATCTTGGTTCCTGAGCGATTAAGGATGACACTCTCTGTTGTATAATGAACTGCAGTGTTGTTTGAACAAAGGTAACATACTTCGATTTGTATAATTTTTTGGTAGTTACTAATAGGATACCTCTAATATGAGAGGAAAGCTAGCAGTGTAAATGCCTGCAAGTGCTGGAAATATCCAAGATTAGCTATACCGTGTTTAAATTATTGCTGGTACGTGTGCATGCTGTCTATGGTGGTGAGTGTGTTTTATGAATGTAATGTACGTGGACTGATAATAGGCAGATACACCTGGATGGTGTATTCTAATATGTGGAACCATTAACTCTGCCCTTTAAACATGAATCTTTTAAGGAGTTACATGACCTGCTTTATGAAGGCTAGAAGTTTGAAATGGGTATGGGGTTTAAACATAATGAAGCCATCATTATCATAATACTTCTATCTACTCTGAATTTACAAAGGAATTTTTTAAATGACCAAAAACTATAGATCAAAATGCCACCTTTCGGTGTATTTTAAGAAATGCTTCTGAAGAAGAAGTTTTAAAAGTCCCATTTGTTTCTGTTAAGTGACAGTGCTGTTTCTGAATATATCTTTTTATGGGATAGGACTTTATAGCTTATACTTCTATCCCAAAACGTTATATAGAAATAATATGGAACATGTAAAGACTCCGTACTGTGACCCAGTGCGTTTTTCCCTAGGGTGATGGATTCTCTGCGTCACCCAAATGTGATGCTATTTGCCAGGCTTGTAATACTGGTTTTGAGGGTTGCTGTATGTCCTATTTCATCAAGCAACACAATACAACAACTTTGGTATCTAGGTAATTGACACAGTCAAAATAGGCTCTGGAAAATGTTCCAAATACTTCTAACTAAGTCAGAAGTTAACTTATATGTTCAATTTGTTTAACATTTGAATAAACAATGACTCATTGTCAGCTATTTAAGCATTCTATGGTAGATAGTGTTAGAAGGAACTATACAAGTGTCCATAGTTTATTTTCTGTTTTTTTCTCCCTTTATTTGAACGGAGCATGGTTCCTATTTGCATTTTTAATTGCTCTGTTAATCACTTTGTATTCTTGATAGTAATATAGTATTGTGAAGAATAATGAACATATTCGTAGTATCTAATGTATATGTCTCAAGCTTTAAAAACATTAATAATATATAGTTTAATTGAGTATTAGAATAACCTAGAATGAACCCAGTACAGAATGATGGATACATCACAACTGCTCTTTAGACATGAAATATATTTTAGCTGAAGAAAAAGAAGATAAAGAGGATTTCAAAGCCTCAGAGCTTTTTTACTTGTAGAATTTGGATAGAATTTGTGAAACTTACTATTTAACAAATACTTTTAATACAACCTGTGCTTCTTGATTAGATTCTATGACATGGCTTTCAGCGAATTCTTGTGAATCAGTATTGCAGCTTTTTCCTATAGAAACATATATTATGTCTGAGATCAGAGACATCCATAAATAGTGTAAATATATAGGGCAGGAGTTAGTTTGTGGAATCTGTTTTCTGTATTACGTGATACACTTCATGTGCAAAGGGATCAAGCATTACTAATCTAGTTTTAGCTTTATTTTCTCTGAGCTATGCTCAAGTGCAGCATATGAATTTGTGACTTCATATTAACTTAGTGCGTACATGTACGTACACATATCTGTATTCTCACTCGTATAGAATGTTTCACATTACAGGCACTGAATGGAATTTTAACCTATTACATATTTTTTTAAGTGACTTTAGCCTTTGTAATATCCATTTTAATTACTTGATGCATCCCAACACCTATCTGAAGGTTAATTTAATTATAATTTTGGTTCTGAAATGAGAGCAAGATAGGCAAAACAAATTAAAAACCAACTTCTACTTGTGACTTCTCTGTGATGTCATTATTCAGACATCATCTTTTCCTCTGAAAGATGTATAAATAAATAGTACATCAGCCTATTATTTTCTCGATTCTATTAAGTAGTTCTGAACATATAAGAGTTCCTGAAAGAGATTTTGGTTTTTGTTCCAGCTTTGCTTTATGATTCCATTAATTTTTTTGGAAAGACAGTCGTTACTCACTGTAACTTTTAAAAATACCATTCAACTGATGGAGTTAAGACTGGTCATATAGATATTAATTTTAGTCAAGGCCCATGTTACTAATTTTTCTCATGACATGTTAGTCTAATTGTTGAATGATTAATAATTTCTTTTATCAACTGTTCCTGGATATAACTTTGAGACTTTTAAAATCAGGTATTTGCTGTATCTGGCAGCTGAATTTTTATGTTATTAAATCGATTTGATTATGAATCGGAGAAACACAAACGATTATATTTAATACCACCTTCAACTTATTATTGGAAATATTAATTACAAATTTTCCACCTCAGTTCTGCAAACTTGGGTAAGTTTTAGAAAATAACTTAGATGCAAATGGCCAGTGGAAGCAATGACATCCAAGTAAGGAGTAAAATAAAACATTATTTTCTGTAACTTATAAGCAAATCTTAAGAGTTGTGTTTTTTTTTTTTTTTTTTTTTGCATTACAAATTTGCATTACATTCACTGCATGTAAGATGTGGTAAATTACTATAGGAAACTCACTGTCATTTAAACCTCAATTACTGTGAACTGTTTATTTAACTCTCTATCCCATTACTGTTTATCCTACTTTTAAATGTCCCGTTCTTAAGACAATTTCTGTTGTTGAAAGAGTGTTCTAATTATTTACATTTTGCTTTTTCTTTGGCTTCTGATAAACTTTAAGTAAGGAAACTGTTACTTGTAAGGTCTTAGGCTGATAGTAAAAATCATAATGTACACATTATACATATAAATGTGTACATGATCTTGCCTTTTCAGTTTGTCATTTAACTCTTTAGTGTTACACATATTTATTTGTGTGTACCTGTGTACAGACCTATCATTTATTTGTACTCCCAGATATGTTCAATGCATCATTGCTATTTTTAATTATGTATATACATGCTCTCTTCTCACTCCCCGAATAATTCGATATGTCATTGGCAATAATAAACACTTAAAGATGAGACCAGTAGGGAATTGAAATGGAAAACAGAGGGGGTAGATATTAGTGTAAGCAGACTTTCCTCCTTTTTTTTGTTTCATGTTGAGTTGCTATTTAAAAAGATATGTGTGTATGTGTGTGTGTGTGTGTGTGTGTGTGTGTGTGAACAGAAGGGGGACATGGATACTGTACAATCCATTATAACGTAAGGAACTACTAAAATATATGGCTTTATTTATTTATATATTTTTGACACGGGAAACTTTGACCTCTTTGCCTGTGGTACTTGGGAATTTTAGATAAACCCCTTTGAGGTCACACTCATCAGTTCCGGCTTTGCGTGACAAAAAGCACTCTCTAGCTTCTGGTGCGCTACTGTGCTGTTTTCCTTCAGGACTGGAAGTCCTGTAAGTTAATTTGGCATTTGAAAGCACCACTAGAATTTTTCCTTTTTGAAAATCCTCTGGATGGGTTTCAGAGGAGTAAGCAGAGATCACGGGCAGTGTGATGTTCATTTTAGGATGCTAAAGAAAATTATGCTGAGAGCAAGCGTGCTTCCACTGGATTATTTTTCAATGCTTTATTACCATTTTTTACCCATTTTTTTTTCTCCTCTTTGGGATCTAATATTTCAGTTTAAGGAGGAATAAAGATTTCTTCTTATACTGGAAAAATGTGCCAGCTGTAGGGTTTTTACCTACATTTCTTAATAATATGTACATTTTGGTGGGGAGGGGCGGGGAACAATATAAGAAGAGGAAGAAACTTGTATACTATAAAATAATAATATGATTTTATTGTTTGCTGTTGAATAGGCCTTTGCCGTTCCATTTCTATGAGGAAATCCATTGAATGAAATAAAGTTTTGTTATAATTTTGAAATGATTGTAAGCACTAACTGTGACCTACTTCCGGCAAAAGGATTAAGACAGTATTAGTTACTCAGTGCTTCCACCAAACTCTATATTCCCAGTTTATAAATATGAATTTGACCATTTGATCACAGATGATGTTTGAGATGAATGTATCTTGATTCAGGGAAGAGAGTACCTAAATTATTCTCTAAATAATAAAAAGAGAGTACCTAAATAAAAAGAGAGTACTTAAATTATTCCATCAGTATGCTTTAGATTTGCAAGAAGTACAGTGCCAAGTATCATGTTGTCAGTCCTTTGAGATTTTTTAGTAAAGAGTTTTGCTCGTTTATAGTAGATTGTATTCAAGTGATATCAAGCACAGGCTGCTTAACGTATTTGTGCATTGAGCTGTAGTGAAGTTCAATAAATGATTCTATTTCCATCAAAGTTTAGGGAGTAATGTACTAGAATAGTAGCCATCTACTTAATGATGGTTCTGAGGTTTGGAATTTGTAACTGATTTTTAGGAGCTATGGCATAAGTGTAATAATAGGTAGAAATATTTAGAGTGATCACCTTTTATAAAAGTTAGTTCTGTCTTTCATGTCTAGGAAAATATAGCAGTGAATGTTTGCTTTTTGTATGTTTTGTCTCCAAGCAGAGGAAACTGACAGTTTTATGTTTTAAGTGCCGAAAGTTGTTCTTGGCTAAGCAGTCCCTGAGTTAATCACTGGGATGTTAAGTTGAATTTTTGTCTTTGAAAAGTTTTTGAATTTTAAAGTGAAATATGCTTCCATTATTTCCAAATTGACATCCTGCATTCTGGATTGGTTTTTAGAGAAATGTTTTCCAAATTCTCTTGGATTGCTTGAAGTCCATTGATTTTGAAATATTTAGTTTTGTTTTTTTAAGCCTTTCAAAAAGGGGAGGAAAAACTTCATCTTTTTAGGATTTTCTTATTACAGAATCCTCCTATTTACCATTAAATGCAAATTAATTTTGCAATTATTTTGTATACTGCTTTTTTCCTTTTGTGTTCTTTTCAGATGCATCAGAAATAGAACATTTTGATGCATCAGAAATAGAACAGTGATTTCAGCTCTGCCACCACACCTTTCTGACCTTTCTGGGATGAGATATTGTGGTCATTGCTAAGGAGTCACTACAGAGAAATCTTGTCTTATGTCATCTGCACACTTTCATTTTTACTTCAAAAAAGAGTAGTATTTGAAAATCATATATTTATTCTAATTGCAAATATTATGAATGTTGTAAAATAACATGACATTTAGTTTTTTCTCATTTGCGCCTTAGGCAACTTGTATCTAAAAATTTGTTTGAAGGGATAAGAAAAAGTATTTTAACTAGCTTTGAAGTTAATTTATGATAGTCTTGTGGAATTCTCCAAAATTAATTTGAAAATATGAAATACTGTCAGCGCACAGGGTTAGTATTAACTTTGTATATGTAGTGGCAACTTTAACCTGACGTATTTTAATGTAAATGATGTTTTAGTACAAAGAAGATTTTCTCTGGTTTTGCCTGTATTTTATTTTATTTTTTGCAAGCTGTTTGCTTAAAATGATTGGCATCCTTAAATTATGGTTATGTGTAAAACAAATAAGGCTGCTACTATAAAGAAGCAACAGCTCTGCACATTCATCTTAAAGACTATTTTAAAATATTTTCGTTTGGAACGAATGCATCAGGCCCCAAAGAAATAGATAGTATCCCTAACACATCGCCCACACTATTCTCTCGAAGTGGAATTAACTCTGAGAGAGCGCATTATTTCCACTCCTAGTGTAGTTCATTTCGTAGTATTTTGGTGTCTCTGCTGGTAGAAATGTAGACATTTCAACCAACCACCTCCTACTTTGGCTCCTGTGATATCAGGTGAACATTTGGCCAAAACTTTTGGTCCAGTCCAGTGTAATCAAAACCATGTTGTGGAATTAGGCTAATGTGATGATTTCAAGTCATGTTTAATGTGTTTTTTTGAAAAAATAATTTTTAAAAATTTACCTATTTGGGATATAATTGGAAGAGCTGGGACAGTGTGTTTAGATTTAATTCAAAGCCCCTAAATACTGGTATAAAGCATTAAAACAGGGCAGCCCGGGTGGCTCAGCGGTTTAGCACTGCCTTCAGCCCAGGGCCTGATCCTAGAGACCCGGGATCGAGTCCCATGTCGGGCTCCCTGCATGGAGCCTGCTTCTCCCTCTGCCTGTGTCTCTGCCTCTCTCTCTCTCTCTCTCTCTCTGTCTCTCATGAATAAATAAATAAAATCTTAAAAAAAAATAAAGCATTAAAACATTCTATAGATCACTTCTTTTCCTAATGTAGGGGAAAGTGGGGTTTATTTGAGTAAACACGTTTGTAGAAATAATTGGTTCCCTTTTATTTTGACAAAACATGATCATGTAAAAATATGAGCAGATTTTCTTTTTTTTTATGAGATTTTCTGAGCCCAATAATATGTGAACTTTATTTCTTTAGGTTCCATCAGTAAAACCATGTACAAAAGAAAATGAACAGAAGAATACATTTAATCAACTATCTGAGGTCAGATGTAGAGTGAACTGCGTACCCTGCAAGAGAATTCTCTTAGTTCTGTGCTTGTATTCTAAAACTTGGCCCCCATCTCCTTTGCTCATGGGCACATTTCATCAGGTGTGTGAGAGTGTGCAGTGTTCTGTTTCCCACAGACGGGTGGAAATGTGGATTTAGGCTTGAGAGCCTTCTAACAGTTTTCTGTTGAGGAAAAGTGGAAGCTGGCTAATGAAACACTTCTTAATGACTGAACTTCCCCTGAATGATCCCTCTAAAATCTACAACTCAAGTTTAAACTTTGTTTCTTCGTTTTTCTTTCATTCAGGTATAAGTCAGAGTGATCATGGGATCATATTTTCTTTCAAGTGATAGAAATTAAGGACATAAGCTATTATCCATTCTAGCAGAAGCATCTTACTTTTGCAAAGGAGAGGATTGAGGATGAAGTAGAGTGAATTTCTCATGATCGCACAGCTACTGAGAAAAAGACTGAGCTTAGAACCTCTGTCTGGTCACCATCTCCATTTATACATACAACACTAGACATCGGTTTGAGGTTTGTTGAGGAAGTCGGCCTCGTACTTGAAACTCACTACTCTTCATTTTTCCTTTTGTAGATGGATTTGAGAATAGAATTAGAATATCCTTTATTCATATGCAGTGGGGAATCAGTCATGTAATAAATCAGTTGGTACATTCACATTATTTCCTTATCAATACCTTATGAAGACAAGGAAATCAGATGTGTAATCCAGAAGTTATCCTGAAAGTTAAAAAGTTACTGCAGAAAATTTAGGCTTAATGCTCTTTTGGACCTCTGAACAATACAAGCCTCTTTAGATTTGTGTATATAAAATTCAGTTGGTAAAGAATTGGTTATAAAATGGTCACTAATAAGGAGTGAGTTTGTGTTATTCTTCTCCCTGTAGTTTAGTAGTTTAAAATACCTCCCAACATTTATCTGTTTTGAGGCCAACTTTAAAAATAAAAACAGTCCATTTGAATTAAGGATTTTTTTATCTTCCAAGAAACTGGATTTTTCTTTATTCATAACAGCCATAAGCCCCTTGGCAGGTTGAGAACTATAGACAGCATCTGTGAGATTAGGCCTGAAATGTGCAATTAGTTATTAAAACGTGGTTGAGAAACCATTCGTGGCATTTTAATAAACTCCTCAGCGTTTAGGAAAACAAATTAACAAAGGAATAATAAGGAACTTCATTTATTTTAAATGCTGTTATTAATTTTGTCTTTTGAATGATAAATTTCAGCTTAAATGTAGTAAAAATGATATATTTTAAAATATAAATGTAATGCCTTTATTTTTCTTTTAAAATTTCTTTGAAGTTACATTTTTATCCATGACCCTGCCGTACAATATGAATGCAATTAACAGTTCTTCACTGGTTATTGTTAAGCTAATTTTAATCATTTACTCCGTCGCATTGGAAAAACAGGAAAAATTCTTTGTCATCTTATACATATGAGGTGTATTTTACCCAAATTTCTTGTTTCTTTTATCTTTTATTTCTAATAGTTATGTAATCTAGAGGTTGGTGCAACTCCCCTCATCAGTGAGATTTTATGATTTATAACCTCTGGTGGCACTCTCTTTTCCATTTCTGTTTTAAAGAATTTTGGTGAGTGCCTTGCAGAGAAATGTTGGACCTAAGACATTTTCCCAAACTGTTTTAGAAGATGGTTCCTGGAGGGCCCTTGGAAAGCAGGAAGGAGGTGTGTCAGGCCCTGGAAATGGCAGATTTGGTCCAGGGTCTGCCCTTCAGCCCGTTTTGTATCGAGTTGCCAGGAGAAGATACCTGTTGGACTGCCTTTTATTTGTCTGAGTTTGTGTCTTAGCCAGAGGGCAGGCTTGTCTTTTTTTTTTTTTTTTTTTAATCTGGTTGTTTTGTTGAACTAATATTTCTTTCAGATGAAAACCCTTTATAAATGACTGCTCTGAATAGTATTACTTTAAAATAAGAAAGTTTGCCAGTGGAAAAATGATCACATTCAGTCAGAAATAATTACATCAGAGAATAATTAAATAATCTTTAATATTAAAAAGCAGTCCTTCTAGAATGGGTTGAGGAGCCATCTTAATGAGTATGGCGACCATCCCACATAAAACCTCCTTCTTGGTCTAGTGAGCATACTATACAGAGAAAGGCTGAAAACTTCCATTATTTTGACATTATTATCTAGGATTTTTGCCCTCATCTTCCTCTGGCAATTGATTATGTCGTTTATTTTTATTTTATTTTATTTTTTTTAAAGATTTTATTTATTTATTCATAGAGACAGAGAGAGAGAGAGAGAGACAGATTGGTAGAGACACAGGCAGAGGGAGAAGCAGGCATCATACAGAGAGCCTGACGTGGGACTCGATCCAGGGTCTCCAGGATCACGCCCTGGGCTGCAGGTGGTGCTAAACCGCTGTGCCACCGGGGCTGCCCTATGTCGTTTATTTTTTATGTAGTTGATTTTTTTTTAATTCTACTGTTTATTAGAGTTGAACACCCAATGTTTACCTGATGAAACCATAGGAAACACTGTTAATGCTTATCTCGCCCTGGTTTTTCTTAGTGTTATTTTGGGGTTTGTTTTTCTACTGATCCTTTCCCTATATTCCAAGTATCTCTTTTTCTCCATTGACTTTAAGAGATTGGAACCTTACCATGTACTCTTGGCATTGCAGATGAAAATAAATTTTAAGTGGCTCTTACTCTGGGCTTTGTTTATCAGAAAGTACTTTTTTTGTTGGCTTTTAAAACAGGTCACGTCAAGATAAGGTTTAAATAAGATGAGTTTTTGTATTTCCTTTCCACTTATCAAAGGATTTGCTTTCCTGATAAATCAGTATACATTTAATTTTTTTTTTTTACCCCTTCGGATCCACAACTTGGCTAATATATTCATCCACATTTAGTATACCCCTTCTCAAACATTCCTTAAGCTGTTTTATACTTGTTCTCCCAGCACGTATTTCTAAACAAAGACTATCCTGGATGTTTTATAGAAGGTAGCTACATGGCATTTATTTTCTGCTCATTTGGATTCTAATCCAATTACAGTTCATGGAGCATTCTTAGAATCTAGGAAGAGTCTAGTTGCAATTCTATAGCTAATATATAGCTTCTGAAGCTTGGAGATAGGTTATGGTTTAAGCACCTGACTGATTTTAGGTAACAGTGCACAGATAATGAATATAGCTCCCTTAAAAGTTTAGAAAAATACAAGGTAAAACAAAACAAAAGGCTACTCTCTATTTCCAGATGGATTCCATCTTGTACTTGGCATGGCACAAAGTCAAAATGTTGCACTTTGAGATTTATTAATTAGAATGTTTCTAAGCCAGATATGGAATCTGTTCTCCTTTTTCAGATAAAAGATAAACCTACTCAGCTATAAAAATAACTTTAGAGTGGGAAAAATGTTGAAGTCTCGAATCTGCGTTTTCTTTTCATATATACCTCCATTTCTCAACAAAGTGAAATCTACCAGGTTCCTCCTTTTGTTGACACTGTGGTATTGCGGGCACCAGTGGCCTTGTGGCAGCCCAGCCCTATGGGCTTTCCATCTGACTGCATCTCCTAAGTGAATTGGATGCTGCCAACCATTCTCTTGAGTATCTCTCCTGGCTTGGCTTCCAGGGGCCAGGGCATCCCTACCACACTTGTTTTAATCCTTCTTTGACTTTTAATCTCTGCACTTTTTCTTAGTATTCTATGTTTTTAACTTTTGATCTGAATGAAGTAACTCTGGAGGCTTCACCTCCAGACCTAACTTGGCTTCTGAGTTCTAATATCAGTCGTCTTCAGATGCCAGAGGTACTTGTTTATAAATCTGTTTATCATCATTAGCCTGGCGTTCGGGACTCTAAGCTTTGTTTTGTTTTGTTTTAAAGATTTTATTTATTTATTCATGAAAGACACAGAGAGAGAGAGAGAGAGAGAGAGGCAGAAACACAGGCAGAGGGAGAAGCAGGCTCCCCCCGGGGAGCCTGATGTGGGGCAAGATCCCAGGACCCCGGGATCATGACCTGAGCCAAAGGCGACACTCAACCACTGAGCCACAGGTGCCTCACAGGACTCTAAGCTTTGTTCCCAGTTTACCAATTCTGTCTCTGCTATACTATGTGTTCTCTCCTCAGAGTAATACTTAGTCCTGGAACATTCCCAAACCAGCCTTCATTCATGTTCTTACCTCTATGAGATGCTTTTCATCCAACCGTAACTGTAGGAATTTTACCTACTCCTCGGATGTTGACTTCTCTTATTCTTCCTGAAGCCTTCAGATTTATAGTCATTTAGATTTACACATCTCTGCCCCGTGCTCCCATTTGTTTGTGGCTTTGGCCCATACCGGAATCTACTTGGCATTGGAAGGCTGAGGAGAGTAAGAGGATACCCAATTTATTTCTGTCCTCTTGACAAAGCCTTAGATGCAGTGGTTTCTCAAAAGTGTTGCGTTAAATTGGCACATGGGGAAAGGACACTTTGGCCAGAAGAGCATGAGACTTTTAGGTATTGACAAAATTGTGAAATTGGGTTGTTAAGTTTCAGAGACGTAAAGGATTATCTGATGTTATATAATTAATAGCCCTAATGAAGGGCTTGAAGTTTGCCCTAATGTATTGTTCCTAAAGTATACTACTGCTGGTTACAACTTAACATGACGTGTTTTGCATCGTACTTTGAAATTCTGTCTTGTAGTGATTAACATCATTGAACCAGGTGTGACAGTGCTGGTAAAACTGAGGTAAAGGAAGGCCCAAACACATTTGTGAGTTACAGAAAAACAAAAACCCATAATTACCTTGTGCTTTACTGATAACTGTGTTTGAGACACTACAAAATAATCAAAGGTACAGAGTGATAGATGATGTGCCCTTAATACATGAAGGTTAACAATGTTTGGTCCCGTGGTCATGAGCCAGAGACGTGTAGTGTTTTTTTTTTTTTTTTTTTTTTTGAGACGTGTAGTTTTAACTTCCACAGATTGAATGTTTGTCGGCCCAGATACTGCGTCCTGACGTTTGAGGAGAGTGGCTTACTTATTGGCCTCACGGTGCAAGTTACCTGTAAGGGGTCCAGTGTTTGGATGCTAACGGAGCAAGGAAGATTTAGACCTTGCGGAGATCTAGCACAGATACTGGTGAATAGGGTTGGTCAGGAGCTGAGTGGAAGCTCAGTAATGCTGCTCCGGGATGGCCACATTTATGGCAGTGAACGATATTGAACCTCCTCTTGCTCCTTTAAATTTCCATGTCTCCTTGAGGGATGGCCAGTAAAGTGATCACTGAGTAAGAGCTACTGAGACATTTCTCATGTTGAAACAAGAATGCCTGAGACTTCTTTGATTGTTTGATTTTTACTAATTACTTTTAATTTCATTTGAAAAGCCAAGGAACAATTTTGAAGTTGTTTTTTTTTTTTTTTTTTTTTTTAAGACCGTATTCTTGGCCTTCTCTCTGTAATGGTTTTTTTTTTTTTTTAACTACAAATCTTTCTTTTTTTTTTTTAATTTTTATTTATTTATGATAGGCACACAGTGAGAGAGAGAGAGGCAGAGACACAGGCAGAGGGAGAAACAGGCTCCATGCACCGGGAGCACAATGTGGGATTCGATCCCGGGTCTCCAGGATCGTGCCCTGGGCCAAAGGCAGGCGCTAAACCACTGCACCACCCAGGGATCCCCACAAATCTTTCTTTTATCTCAGAATTGGGAATTCCCTTTGATTTAATATATGAATCTGTTAAGCACTTAAATATTATTTTAAACAGCTCTGGAAAATCATGAAGGCTTGCTGTTACTGTGCATTCCCAAATCTGTAGGGGCATGGAACCGTGAAGGAGAAATCAAGGAGAGGATCTATTTAATGAATTTCTTTACTTCTAGGACAGTTAGTTACTTGGAGGGCTCTCATTTATCTGTTTCTTTCTTAATAACAAAACATTCCAAAGCTTCCTAGAAACCTTAGCTAATTGCATATTTCAGACATACTTTTCTGATGTCACCTTATGTCTATCAGCAAGTTAAAAAATCCTTTGAAGGGGATTGTTGGGTTTTTAAAAGTAATAGCTGCCTGAAATTTACAAACTATTTAAGTGATAGTAGAAGGAGTTTCATGGAAGAGTACATTCTAGTTAATAAGTAGGAATTTTTAAATGCTCTGTACTTTTCCACAACTGAAGGAGTGCATACTTTTGGTTGAAAGTGAGTAGGCGAAATGTAGTCCTCCTGCTTTTCTGGTAGTCTTGGTGGCTTAGAAATCTCTTGATTGTAGTTTCATAATTCCTGACATGACTATCTAGCTCTCATGTCTGCTAATGCAGAAATAGGAAGGAAATGTATGTTTTGGCTCCATTAAAATGTTCCTTATCAGACTGTATGTAGGAGGAGTGGTCACTGAAGATGCCTCTATTTGCCAGCTGGACGGCGTGTGCACCGCGCTAGTTTCCTGTCTGCTAAAGCTGTGTGGTGCCCTTTAATGATGGGAAGGAGCACATTATTAAATGTGTTGGCCCCGTCGTCCGTGGCAGTGTTTTCACTTGTGAAAATCAGGGAGCAGAGGGCATGCAAACTTTGCCCAAAGGCTGGATAGAGTTTGCATAGAAATGAGCTACGTGTGGCAACAACTGATTTGGTGGATGCCTCGCTAGCACTGATCACTAAAAAGAAGTGAGAGCGACCAAAGGCCATAGGTGAGCTCGGTTTACAGGGGAAAAGCTCCTTCCCCCAGAGGTTAGTCTTTACTTAGGGGCCACCTTCAAATGACGGTAATGGTTCACATTTGTGGAGCAAATGTGTATTGTCTCCACCTGAGGTAGGAACTGCTGTCATCTATGATTCTCAGGGAATTCGCCTACGCTGGGACAGGTAGCTAGAGCAGAATCAGGATTTGAACCCAGGCAGTCTGGCTGGAGAGCTAAGGCTTGGTAAGCGCATCTACTTCACTTCTCGTTTGCTGTGAGCAGGGTTTTCAGTTGCTGTGTAATCCAGGGGTTTCGAAGACTAGGTGACTTTCATATGAGCGCTGTCTCAGTCCATTTTCTTCTTAAACCCTAATCTACCTTTGTTCATTTTCAGAGAAATAAAGCCATCGTCTTTATATGTGACATTTTAAAATCCGGTTTTAGTAGTAACTCACATTCAACTTGTGTTCTTTCCATAGAGGTAGCTGCAATCTCGTGTTAAAAAAAAAATCTGTATGAGTCTAAGTAACTGTCTCTTCTTGGCTCCATTACAGTAAAAAGGCTGTGGTCAGCAAACTCTTGTAGGGTGAAGTTGTTGAATGACATGGGGATGTGGTACTGTCCTGTTAATCCTCAGGGCTTTGTGTTTCTTAAATTATTTGCACTCCTGGACAACTGCCCCTGCTCCAAATGGGGTCTTAGCGTGGCATTCTTACTTGGCTTCTGTGTGTTAACAAAAACATTAAAAGGAAAGGTCGGTTTGGGTTAGGCATACAGACAAACAAACAAACCCTTTATCATCCTTTAGATTGTCTCTGTTGGATTAATTTTAAAAAGTAATTTATATTTTATGAATGAGCTTTAAAGGTCCAGTGTGTTTTGGTGGTTAGTATAGTCTCATAAGCAAAAGCCAAGAGTGAAACTGCTCCCCCCCCCCTTTATTTTCTTTTAAGGAGAAAAAAAAAAAAATCAGGACCGCAGATCAGTAGCAGCAGTAGGATTCCATTTAACTGCTTCTCAAGAAGCTCCAGCCCCAGTGAGTTGGCTGCGTCTTGGAAGGAGGCTGCTTGCTGGCTGCTGCCCGTGGCCTCCCGAGCTGCGGCGACAGGAGCTTTGTGTGTGTCGGTGGCGAGCGCGGACCCCGCGCGGACCCCCCGCCTGCAGCAGCCGCCGCGCGCTCCGCTCCGCGCCGGGCCGGGCCAGGGGTGGGGGTGGGGGTGGGGGGTGCTGCCGCGGGCCGCCCCAGGAGGCTGGTGCGCGCTCGGCCCGCGCGTCCCTGCGGGAGGCTGGTGCGCGCCGGGCCCCAAGCGCCCCCCCACGCGCGACCCCCGCCGGCCTGGACCCTGCACCCGCCGGCCCGCCGCGCGCCCCCCCCTGCGCCCTCCCTGCGCCCCCGCCGGCCTGGACCCCGCCCCCGCCGGCCCGCTGCGCGCCCCCCCTGCGTCCCCGCCGGCCTGGACCCCGCACCCGCCGGCCCGCCGCGCGCCCCCCCTGCGTCCCCGCCGGCCTGGACCCCGCACCCACCGGCCCGCCGCGCGCCCCCCCTGCGCTCTCCCTGCGCCCCCGCCGGCCCCGCTGCGCGCCCCCCCTGCGGCCCCCCCCCCGGCGCCCCCCCTGCGCCCCCGCCGGCCTGGACCCCGCACCCGCCGGCCCGCCGCGCGCCCCCCCTGCGTCCCCGCCGGCCTGGACCCCGCACCCACCGGCCCGCCGCGCGCCCCCCCTGCGCTCTCCCTGCGCCCCCCGCCGGCCCGCTGCGCGCCCCCCCCTGCGGCCCCCCCCCCCGGCGCCCCCCCTGCGCCCCCGCCGGCCTGGACCCCGCACCCGCCGGCCCGCCGCGCGCCCCCCCTGCGTCCCCGCCGGCCTGGACCCCGCACCCACCGGCCCGCCGCGCGCCCCCCCCTGCGCTCTCCCTGCGCCCCCGCCGGCCTGGACCCCGCCCCCGCCGGCCCGCTGCGCGCCCCCCCCTGCGCCCCCCCCCCCCCGGCGCCCCCCCTGCGCCCCCGCCGGCCTGGACCCCGCACCCGCCGGCCCGCCGCGCGCGCGTCCGCGCTCCTCCTGTGCGCCCGCGGCTCCCGCGTCCCCACCCCGCGCTGCCCACCCCGCGCTCCCCGCCCCGCCGTCTCCAGGAACGCTCCCGCGCTCTGCTCTGCTCTCGGCCCTTCCCTGGCTTCCTCGGGGCCGGGCCCCCCTTTGCTTTGACCTTCTCCGGGCGTCCCTCGTGCGCAGCCTCCCGAGGCGGCTTGACCGGCGCTTCCTCCCCATCCATCCTAACTGTCCACCTGCGCTCCGTGGGCAGCTCGTAGACGCTCGCCCGTAGAGACCACCAGGTTCTGGTTTTGCGTGAACCCAGCGACTGTGGAACGATCAGCTTTTAGGTCTGACCCGTCCTTTCTCATGCACAGTTTTCCAGGAGCTGCTTCAGCCAGGTACCGCTGATGTTTGGAAGCATATTTACTTACGCAAACATTCTTGAGTACATGGAGGGATCCTGTCTCCTGCATTCTCCATCAGAAAGCCCCGAAGACAATAAACATAAAGTCACATGCGCTAAGTCACGATGTAGGTTATCATTTAGTACTTTCTATGAGCACATGAAGCTTCTCTGCAGTGGCTGAGGCTTCTACTTTTTGGACTTTGTATTTTTTGCAAGGAACACATTTTGAAACGGCTGCCCTGCATGGATCCCCATCAGGTCTTATCCCTCTCTGCATTATCAAGCTTATTTTTAAAATTAGTTTTTTTTTTAAGGCCATGCTTTTTACACCCTTTGTATTAGTCCTTTTCTGGAAACCCATATTATTAAGGGCCTAGGATGAAATATCAGTGTTTTTAGTAGCGCTGCTCTTCAATTCCTTACCGCAAGAAGTTTTTAACAAAACGCTTGAACTTTATTGGCTCATATAATGTATACCCAGTTGCTCCATTTTTGCCTCCAAGATTCTAGTGTGACTGATGTAAAGAAAATAGATTAATATATACCTGGATCTAAGGGGGGCATTTTAACTTTAAGGGGACAGGGTTTTTATATTGATGCCTTGGTTGATTTTAAATTCCCTCCACCCCAAAATGGAAATTTAGCTCCTTCTTTTTAACTTGTAACAGATTAGCTTTTAGTGTTGCTTTCCATAGGGAAATATGCTTGTTAAGTTGACATCATAAGTTGATTTCATAAGACAGCATAAAACTGGAGCTGTTGTGTTGGGAAAAAAAAAATGCCCTTAAATATAAGAAATGATTTAATAAAGAAGATCTTTTTCAAGTAACATGTTGAAAAGAAAATGATCATCTTATGATTAAAAACATCAGCAATACTAAACCAATTATTAGTAAGTACTGTTCTGTCCTCAAATTTTTAAGTGCGTAATTACGCCGTGCAATCTAAAGTACTGAAGTCACACCATCAGGAGCTTCGTTGTAACATACAAATGGTAAAGACAGAGTCCACCATACATTTTTCTTATTGTTGGAGCAGCCATGTCTAGAGTTTAGGAGACACTTACTTTAGTAGTTAGAAATGTGCATCATGATATTTTTGAACCTTTTTTGTTTTGCTTTGTTTTGTTTTTTTTTTTCCTCTTATTTGAGCATTTTGGCCTCTTTCCAAGCGTATTTGTTCTCCGGATATGTACAGTACAGTACAGATTAAAATATAGAAGTTTCAGCCACCCCATGCCTTCTGGGACATGTGATTGTCTGGAATAGGCTTATGTCCAGCTGTGTTTAGAAGCTCACTAGGTTGCAGCTATGTTTTCTTATCTGTGGTGTGGCTTACTTGGAATAAAATCAGAATTAGAGTAAATCTAATTCTCTAACTTCTCTAGGTTACAGTTTTCCCATCTATAGGCTCTGAGCAGTACTACCTGAGAACAGATTGTGGAGGGTTAAATCAATTAAATAATATATGTAAAACAGGTTTGGTGATTGCCAAAAGGCTGTGTGAATATTTATTACTATAATAATAATAATAATTATAATTATTGTTCTGGTTCTAATCTTTTAACTTTTCATGTATCGTTAACTATGGGAGTATCCATTAGACTGTTCAGATTGGTGTTTCTAAGGTTTTATTTTATCTTTTAATTTAAAACTTATATTTAGGATATATATGGAGTAGAATTCTAGCTATTAGCTGTTGTAGGGAAGAGTGGCACCAATTGTTCCAGAAAACTACTTGGCGTCGTTCCCTTGGAGGAATACACACACACACACACACACACACACACACACACACACACACATATGTATATATATTTTTTCATTCATTCTTATGTCTGGATTTCTTTTGTAAGAACTTTGGTGTGTAAGTCTATTCTGAATTGTAAAAGTTCTTAAATGTTTTCGAGGTATTTTTTTGCATTGTCTGTGGCATTTTGTGGGTCACTAGTGACCTATGTCATCGTTTTTTAAAAAATGTTTGTGTGCTGATACTTAATTTTAATACATGACTTTTTAAATACTTTTTGAAAGCCAGAGATTTCCTCTCATAGCTCGCTTTTTTGGTATTAATTTCATGATATTTCTTCCTCTTCTTTTTTAAAATGAATGAGTCTTACCAAATTCTCCTCCAGGATTAATCACTGGCTTCTTTGTCAGTAGGTTGTGGTAACTTTGTCAGACTTCATCACTTAATCCTTCCTAAGGCGTGGTCTCTCACAGATAATATTTTGTGATTCTTTCTGGATATTTCAGAATTTATCTTTGCTTTCGTATATGGGATATGTGCCACATGATTACAAACACTTGGTGAATAAAAATGATTTGTTACTACTGAGGTCACCCAGTTTTCTGCAGGAGGATAATAAATAGTCACATGATTTCATAACCATGGTAGGTAGTAACGCCATGGGGTGCAGTGATTCTGAGGAATCATTTGCAACCGTATGTCCTAAGTTTTCAAGCTAAGAGTGTGTGTGTGTGTTCTCTTTTTTTGTTCCTTTTTGAAAAGTAAGCATGCTTTTAACATCAGAGATAAGAATTCTATTTATCTACAAAACATATCTATTAAAGATATAATATGATTAAAAATTAATAAAGGTGTGTTTTTTTAGGAGGAGGAGGTCAAAGTATTTTCTTAACAGTGACACATGAAATGTCATTCATTTTCTTTCTAGGGGAAATTACATTGAACCATTGGAATTGTTTTTTATTTGATAGAAAAGAAGTCCCTACTGAGAGCACTAATCCTAAAATTTTGCTGGCAATTGTGCTATCAAATTATACTTGGAATAAATAATTCACAAGTTCTGTATAAGGGGGCTTGCAGGGTATATTGATGAAATGGCTAGAATTTCTCTGTTAGATAAGTTTTCAAATAATGGAGGAAGTTCTGGAAATTATGTAAGAATTTTCAAAGTGAGATTGTCAGAGGATTTGAGTGATACCAATTCTCTGCAATCTCTTTACCATTTAGACTGTTCCCTATTTATTTTGTATTCTACAGTTGAGTCAATAGGCTCATATCTGTATTTGTAGTTATATTTATATTTTGTTTGTGATTATTATATATGTGTGTAGTATTTGGTAATAAGTATGCATGCATACTTTAAAAATGCTCATTCTTTGGACTTTGGAAATTAAGGAAGTTGAATATGAAGCTTTTCATTTCCACATCACAATTGTGTTTCAATACAGAGCTTCAGTAACTGGAAGCCATTTCTATATTCTGGTAATTTGATAACCCACTTTGAAATGTATTTGTTGAGCTCATTGTAATTCCATGTGTCTCTAATGAAAGGCATGTGAAGGTATGGGTTGAAAGAATTAACCGAGGTTAGTCCTTACAGAAACCCTGCTTGCCCCTTTTGGGCAATCTTTAACCTGGCACCCACTCGTGTGCTTGCTAAGATGGAGTTTTCCAGAATTTAAATGATGTCATATTTGAAAGCGATGCCAAGAAACAATGTGGCAGTTTCTAAATTTTGTGAAGCTAAAATCCCTGGTTACAAGAAAGAGTACATGTCACAGATGAGTAGTTAGTAATGACTTCAGTTTAGCAGGAAAAGACCAATTCCCATATGCTGATTCTAGTCTCATAACAAAGAATGTTATAGAAAGATTGCACAGTATTTAACAAGCTGTGAGTTAATGTGACAGTGTCAGTGGATCTAGTTCCAGAAGGATAATCACTTTACCATATTTCTTCAAAAATATTTTAAGTTATACAGAAAACGCACTACAAATGAATCCAGACTGTTCCCACTGCACTCCACCCCCCTCAGTTAGGCAGTAATACTGAGTTTAGTTGAACAATTAAAATTCTTGAGATTGCCTGATCCTGAGGACCTGGATAAATAAATAAGTCTGACTGTCAGACTAAACCTCACAGGTTTATGTCCTGTATACTGGCAGGTGGGTATAAATGAGAATGTCATCCTTGAGTATTTGAGACTTAGTTTTCAGGACATCTGTTTACCTCTCACTGAGAACCACTCCTACTCTGAACATGGACTATGTTCTTCAACATTTGTGGGCACCTTAGAAGTCAAGAAAATGAAGTCAGGTTGCATTGCTTTCACCTCTACGGAGCATGTACTGTGGGCCATCCTAGGTATGATGGATTTGTTATCCACGAATCTTTTCCGAGGCCTTTCCCAGTGACTTGATCCTTAGGCACATTCATACTGGTACTACGATTTCTGTGCCACTGTGAATGGTAAGAAACTGGTTGATTTAACTTTTAATCATAGGCTTGACTGTGTTCCTTTAAAGCTTAGAGCTCATGCTCATCATGTGGCTGTTGCAAAGACTCTTAAAGAAGGCAGGGGTGGAGAAAGGAGGGGGGGGTTCTTATTTCCTTTAGTGCAGTAGGGTAAAAACGCATATTCTCCATCATGGAAGAAGATAGCTTTTTTCAATTCCGAGAATATTGTTTTATCATTCCACTAATGAGACTGTCTCTCTTTTTCCAATGAACATAAATAGTTGGGTATTAGGACGGGGAGGTACATAAAATTAGCAATCCATCATGAAGAAATTTCTACAAAATGCCTTTTATTTTTTTCTTGGAAAGCAGTTATGAAGTTGATAAGTCAATGAGATGCAAATAAGATTATATTTAAATCCGATTTTTCAATTTTTCCATTGTTTAAGATATTCTCTGGTAACAGACTATGGAATTAAGGAGTTCTGGTACTGTAAATGTGTATGCTACTGTTGCTGGGTATTGACTTGCTTTGAGAAGTTAAGAGCTCCTCTTTTGTTAAAAAAACAATACTTTTGTAGCCCGTGCTTACCTCACGAGGCAATAGGTTCCACTGCCACTAATTGATTTACCCTGTACTGTAGTGTACAAACTTTGATTTCAAGCAAAAAACTTAATGGATTATTTAAAAAGTGAAAACGAGAAATTAAGTGGAATTCACTTTTCCCTTTTCTATCTAAAAATGTTTGGCTGCCTTCTATTTTTAAATTCTATAATGACCATGAATTTATTTCAAGAAGTACCTCTTTCTTCCCAATAGATACTGGCAACCTGATGTCATTATTCATTCATCATAGATGACGCGCCCACCCTGCACATTCCCCACTAGGAGCTTATAGTCCGGTAGCAGAAGAGTGGGGAGTGTGCCAATAATTTCAGCCCGCTGCCTTTTATGGCCTCTTCCAGTTTATATGGTCTTATGCATTTAATTTTGGCTTCTCATTTCCTTTTAAAAATAACTGTGAAGTAGATGAGTTATGTAATTTATTATAGGAGTTAGGACAATATAGAGAAATTCAGAGAAGAAGATCAAACCCTGGCGAGAACCACTCGATTTTGGTTTAGACGCTTCCGTAATCCTTTGAGTGTGTGTCTAACTGTGTGTGTATAAGTGCGAGCATTTCTCTTTTTATTCTCTCATCCAACCTTGAAAAGGAGGCACTGTTGCCAGGAGTTGATTTTGGAAGTACAAGGAGATCTCTGCCCACAACTTTTTGCAAGGCCTGTTACTTCAAAGTTGAGAACAGTGGCAGATATTTTGGCTAAAACTGCGGTGCTGGCTGGTGCCTAAGGTACCTTCATGGCCTTAACATAAATTCTCAGCTCAGCTGTTCTCCTTTTGCTCCTGTCTGGGCTGCAGAATCTTAGACTGATTGTTTGAATGGGCACGAAGAGGGCTGATCTCTGCCTCCAAGCGGCCTGATTTTGGAGTGCTCCTACTTTAAAAACAAATTTCCATCTGGATGCCGAGCAACTGGGAGACTTGAGTAGTTACCAGGAAGTAGTGCTGGAAGTGAAATCTTAGCTGAGCCCTTAGTCCTTAAAGCTGAGGCCTGCCAGGTCTTCCTCTGTGTATAGACCTGGCTTGAAATAAAGAGGTGTGTTATATTGAGGTCTTCCTGGCTTTTTTAACTCTGACTCGCGTGGATCAGAGTGGACTAGTTTTGGAGTTTTGTGGAGCTTTAGACCAAGTTCTGAGTGAGCTCCCCAAAGGGACTAGAAAGATCTGGAATCATTTTGAAAAACTTGCTTTTAAGTTACTTTGGAAAACTTCATAAAATGCTTCAGGACTAAGAACTTATGAGTTTAAAATGGTTTCTTTCTTTTCCGAAGATTTTATTTGAGAGACGGAAAGAGAGCTTGAGCAGAGAGAGGGAGAAGCAGACTCCCTGCTGGGCAGGGAGCCCCATGCGGGACTTGATCCCAGGATCCTAACCTGAGCGAAGGCAGCTGCTCCACAGAGTGAGCCCCCCAGGTGCCCTGGAGTTAAAATGGTTTTAGAATAAACAGGGCTAAGGTAAAAATGCTAAGTACCGACAGGCAATTCGGAAACAAATGGGTGTCAAGTCGCTTAGTTAGTTGATTAACTATTCTTGTCTTTTCAATAAGCTTCACTCAGCTTATTCACTAAATTTCAGTAACTTCAATAACGTTCACCCAACAAACATTTACTAAGCAGCACCGATTCATTTATAGGTACTGTACTTGGTTATGAGAATATCAATACAAATGACCATGATGAAAACACTGTCCATGTAGGAATATGAATATTGAAGCAGATAAGTAAAATATTATTAGTCATAACTCCAACTTGAACTATAGAAAAATACAGTGACACATACATGCCTAAATAATCCAGTATCATTAATGTGTCACAAAGTATTTATTTTAAGAGATTTTATTTGTTTTATTTATTATTCAAGAGAGAGAGAACAAGCGCCAGCAGGGGAGGGGCAGGGGGAGAAGCAGACCCCCCTCCACACCCCGCCGCTGAGCAGGGAGCCTGACCTGGGACTTCATCCCAGGACTGTGGGATCATGACCTGAGCTGACGGAAGACACTTAACTGACTGAGCCACCCAGGCTCCCCGATGTGTCACAAATTTATATCAGCAACCCTATCCTTTCATGTGATTCGGTAACATATCTTTGATTTTTTTTTAAAGATTTTATTTATTTATTCATGAGAGACATAGAGAGAGAGGCAGAGACACAAGCAGAGAGAGAAGCGGCTCCCTGCGGGGAACCCGACATGGGACTCGATCCCGGGTCTCCAGGATCACGCCCTGAGCCAAAGGCAGGCGCTCAACTGCTGAGCCACCGGGCGTCCCCGTATCTTTGATTTTTTAAAAAAATTCTTTGATGATCAGAATTGAAACATTTGATTTTTTTGAAATATATAATACCTGTTCATTTTTTTTTTTTTACCTTTCTTCAGTGTATGCTTCACACCACTTCTAGTCCAGTTTTCCTGATACCTTTTATTTAGAAAATCCACGTGGATTCCTCTTTTCCATAAGTACTCTGGCCTTGTCCACTGGGATTCTAGATTCTATCTTACTAACCTTTGCAACCACATATTTTAGTAACTCAGATTCTTCCCTGTCCCTTGACATATGTTTATACTGGAGAGAAACCCTTTGTTTCTCTTACTCCTCTTTCCTGCAGTGCTTTCTCGTCCCCAGAGCTGTGCCATTCTTATTTCTCCCCCAGGCTTATCTCTCCTCTCTGCTGCCTTAAATATTTGCACTCTTAGTGACCAAATTACGTTATTGTATTATGAGGGAAAAAAATAGTGGACATAATAACAATACTCATAAAAATAATAGCAGATATTAGGACTTAATATTTGTCTTCAAGGGACTTCATTGTTTGCCTTGCCGATTTTGGTGCAAAGTCCTATTATATCCTGTATTATTACTGAGGTCTTTATTGTAAGCCCCATTTCTTTGCCAGAAGGAGCTAGTTTCTTAAGCAATAGTTTTCTCTTAAGTTTTTTCTCCTTTTGATATTTGGCCACATTGTTTTAAACATACTAGGTGCTCAATAAATACATACCAAATGAATGAATGAATTGACTAGAAATTTTGGTATGAAATGCTCTTGCCTATAGGCAGGATGTATATATGACACCTGATGTTGCTTTGGTACTTTATTTTCCAGCTTGATGAACAAGAGTGCTTTTTTAAACCATTAGTATCCTATACTCATGATGTAGTAATTAGAAACTTTACTGAGAATTAAATGTGTCAACTTTTACCTGATAGCTATTTATTAAGCTTTGGGAAGAGGTCAGTTTTAAACAAAGTATATATATGCACATATCTATTAATATATTAACTTATATACATGAACATCAGTTAATTCAGAATATAAACCTTATATTTCCAGGATTATAGGTAATTGCTTATGATAAGAAACTATAGTACTGGGAGGCCCGGGTGGCTCAGCAGTTGAGCGTCTGCCTTCGGCTCAGGGTGTGATCCTTGAGTCTCGGAATTGAGTCCCACATTGGGCTCCCCATAGGGAGCCTGCTTCTCCCTCTGCCTGTGTCTCTGCCTCTCTCTCTGTGTCTCTCATGAATAAATAAAATCTTTAAGAAAAAAACCCAGATAATTGTTTAGATATTAAATTATTTTTTATCTTAATAAGGCTTATCCCATTACATAACTATGTAGAAATTTTACCCATAATCCAGTAGTTTGTATGAAATTTGTATAGAGAGTTTATGTAAAATTTTGTGAGCATATATGATGAATGAATTGTGTAGTATTTTCAGGAAAATAAGGCATCTTCCACAGAATTTATGCTTTAATTCCTTGTTTCAGACAGTTGATGATTTTAACCAAACACCACTGAAATTGCTAACACCACTGAACGTGTTTCAGTTCTGTTAGGAAGCCACATTGTCTCTTGAGAGAAAATGAGCTCTTCCGCTTGCAGAATCACTGAATTACACAGTTCTCCCCCTTCATCTGGCCAGCTTCTGCTGCCTTTCAGTTTATAGTCATTTTTCACCCAGAACACTTTCTTACACCAAATCTAAATCAGCCTCTGTGTTGTGTTTTTCTTTTCTTGGGCTAGACTGTAAACTCACTGAAGGAGGGCTTTGTGGCTACCTTCTTCAGGTGTATCCTCAGCACTTCGCTTGAGGCCCACAAAATATGTATAAATGTGAATTGTAGTGGTCCTCTGTTGTCTGTGGTTTTGCTTTCCATGGTTCGTTACCTGTGGCAACTGCGATCTAGAAGTAGATGATCCTCCTCTGACATAGTGTCAGGAGGTCAGTGGTAGCTTAATGCCACCTCAATAAGCCTTTGACATTCTGCTCACTTCTTATCATGTAGGCATCTTTATCACATTGTCACAAGAAGGGTGAGTACAGTTCCGTAAGGTATTTTGAGACAGTGACCACATTCATGGAACTTTTATTACAGCATATTGTTACAATTGTTCTATTTTATTATTATCATTAATGTCTTATGCCTAATTTATAAGTGAACTCTATCATAAGTATAGATAGGTCAACAGACAGATCTATTTAGGAAAAAAACATAGTATATAAAGGTTTAAGGCACCCAGTGGGGGTCTTGGAACATATCCCCCGAGGATAAGAGGGTCTACTGTAATTTATTCTTGATTGTGAGTGTCTGGTATCATAGCATTTGATCAGTTTTATAATAGGTATTCAGAAAAATAGAATTCAGTGCTAAATTCTGAGGGGTACTGATGCCAACAGATACAATTGACTTTGATTTCTGAAAAAAAATCCTGATGGCAGCTTGTTTCGGTAATCATTTGCCATTTTTTCATGAGGATGAAGTGAAGGGTGCACAGGAGGATAAACTATGGGACGTGTCGACATCAGTAACTTTATCCCAAGTTACTGAATCAAACAGTGAAGTGGTTCTTTTTCAAGTAGTATTCTTGGTCATCAGAATATATTCTCGAATAGTGCTATCGTTTAACTTGTTAGCATGATGCAGAGTATTTCTTGCAGTTTTTTTCACTGCATACACTGGACTGTGGACATTACCCTCCAGAGTTTGCCTAGAATTTTAGCTCATTTGGACCATATGGATATTTTGTGAAGGAGGATTCCATTTTTATTTCCATAAGTCAAAGTAGCATATTTTGGCACCTAAAGCATTCCCCCTCGACCCCCAGAATATGGTCAACACTTAATAGGCTACAATTTTCTTAGAGACTTCTATAATGTCTTAATCTATAATCTTCTTTTTTTTAAGAAGATTTTATTTTTTATTTATTCATGAGAGACACAGAGAGAGACAGAGACCTAGACAGAGGGAGAAGCAGAAGTTCCCAGTGGGGAACTCGATCCCAGGACCCTGGGATCAGGACCTGAGCCAAAGGCAGATGCTCAACTGCTGAACCACTCAGGTGTCCCTATAGTGTCTCACTCTTAGTGTAATTTGCTCTATTTCAACACCATAGTGGGGCTTTCTTAATGTTATAACAAAATTAGAAGTACTGTATGTTACTCCTGTGAGATATTAACTTTTTCATGAGGTCATTTTAAAAGTGATAGTAATTTATTTTCTGAATAGCACCCTGCTTTGTGGTCTAAATAAACAAGGCATCATTTGGAGGTATGAAGATGATAGTGATATTACCGGATACCAATTTTGTTTGTTTACATGAACTCTGCACTAATAATAATCTGGCCTTGAAATAACTAAGTAAAACTGTTATTATGAAATGTTGTGAAACAAAAAGTTCAAAAGAATAATGGAAGCAGTTAATTTTAAATAATACCACACAGGGTCCCTGTTGTCTGGGCATTGAGCTGTTCCTTTCACCAACACCTTTTCCCATCCATGCGTATACTTGTTCACCGTAGTCAGCAGTTAAATGTATAGAGAGCCTGGGTGCTCTGACGTCCAGAACACATAGAGCATCAGTAGATGTGGGGCCAGCCAACCAGTTGTTACTCTGTTTACACCAAAGGTTCCTGAGCTTGTTCAGGTGACCGTATTCTTGGACTTTGTGGTTCTCTTTGAGGAGGGGACTCTGTGAAATAGTGTTAAATTATTCTATCCAACAAACGTGGGACAATTTCTGTAGGATAAAATTGTATTTTATGTCTGCTCGTACCTACAAAACAAACACTAAATGAAATAGTTTTAAGAGATAATATTTTCACGTGTCTCTGTTGACGTTTGTGTGCTGCTTGTTCATTCATTTTTAGAAGCCATGTGATAGTAGAAGCCAAAGTCTTAAAATATTAACCAGGTAGAAAGTTTAAAAGTTTATGTAAGGTGAGAAAACCATCGTTACTTGATTTGTGAGGTGGAGTACTTTGTTACACATTTTGAGAACAGCTACCATAGATGAAAGTAGAATCAGCCACACTTCATTTAAACACAGCATTTAATCAGCCTCATACAATTACTCAGAATTTAGGAAAAAGCCATGGTGTGGTTTTATGGGCTGTTTTTCATCTCTTCCATTCAGTCTTCTAAGGTAAGCAGGTTACCTTAACTTCTTTTCAGTTTTAAACGTTTTCTCATTTGTAAAATAAAGCTAATCAATTCCTTGCAGGCTTTCAGTGAGGAGGAAAGAGGGAATTATGTGAGCCAAAAAGCAAATGGCTTGTATGTACGTAACAGGTGCTCAGTGAGCTCTCTCCTCCCTTTGCTTAAATTGTAGTCCACGTGATACAGTGAATCGTCATGATACAGTTAATAACTACAGATTTGCGTCCTTGCCTTTTGTCCTTTTCTACCACTACCCCCACCACCAGAATCCGTTGACAGCGCTCTCCTCTCTCCCACCTTCTTCCTTTCTGGAGTGGCTGTTGCTTGCTGCTCTTGTCTTTGCCTCTGATCTCTTTCTGAACCTTTTACCCTTTTAGATTTCTCGTGTCCAGAACTTACATTCTTCTCATTACTCTTTTATTCTTCTACCACCTTGTTGCCTCCCTCAGTACATCTGGCTCTATGTGCCCTGCAGCCTGGCCTGAGTAACCAAGGACAGCCTTCCGCGCTATTGAATTGCTTTGGCCCATCAGGCTAGAAGAGCTGAGAGATTTCTTCTCAATATATGACTACGTGGTCCCTGCAGAGCACCTGCTGTTCTGCTGAAAAACCACACACACATGCATACATGCACTCACGTTTTAGCCGGAAGGTGCCCAATTGTAAGTCTATAGTTCAGTGAATTATTACAAAATAAATGCTCCGTGTAACTCTCACCCATGTCAAGAAATAGAAATTGCAAGCCCCCTTTGTTAGTACCCTTGTGCCCCTTCCTGGTCTCTGGTCTCTCTCTTCCCCCGGGAATTAATTAGTCTTCTGACTGATCCTGACTCTTTAGATTGGCTTTTTCCTTGTTTTTGAACTTTACATGAATTAAAGTATAGCGGCCTGTGCATCAACAAAATCCATGCTCTTGTGTCTGACGTCTTACACTCAACATCATGTATGTGAAATTCATGTTGTGTGTGATTTATTTTTATTACAGTATAAGGTTCTTTTTTTTTTTTTTAAGATGTTATTTGTTCATGAGACACACACACAGAGAGAGAGAGAGAGAGAGAGGCAGAGACACAGGCAGAAGGAGAAGCAGGCTCCATGCAGGGAGCCCAATGTGGGACCCGATCCTGGGTCTCCAGGATCACTCCCTGGGCCGAAGGCGGTGCTAAACCCCTGAGCCACCTGGGCTGCCCAGTATAAGGTTCTATTGTATGACCATGCATCCCATTATATAGTCATATACCACAAGTTTAATCTATTCTGTTGAAGTACATTTGGGTTGTTTCCAGTTTTGACAGTTCAAATGATGATGCTGTGAGCATTCTTGGGAATTGAACTTTTATTTTTATTTTTTTAAGGGGGCTCCATGCATGGAGCCCAGCTCAGGGCCTGAACTCACGACCTTGAGATATTACTCCTGAGCTGAGATCAAGAGTCGGATGCTTAACCTAAGACTGAGCCACCCAAATGTCCCCCTGAATTGAACTTTTAAATTGAACCTCTGGTTTTATGTCAGATGCTTTAAGTTGCTAGGAGTCCGATCCAAATGTTTGAGACTTTTCTGTATTCTTTTATGTCCTAGTCTATTCCTTTAAAAGACAAACTTTTATTTATTTTTTTATGTATTATACTATTAGTACAGAATATTTTGAATCTGGAAATGTTAGAGAATGCATGATGAAAAATTTTATAAATCACATTTGTGTCTATAAATGCATGTAATTATAGTACATACAGGTTTTCCCCAGTATCTGAAAATGGATGATTTCTATGAAAATTTTTGTAAGCTGAAATGGTGTATTTTCAAAGTTTGCATTTATGCTACTTCACTTTTAGAAAAGACCTGTACTATTACAGTAATAGCTTTTTTTATTTTTTTGTGAAAGCCAAAACTCTTCTGATTTTTTTTTTTTGGTTAGGAAAAAAATACTAATGTAGATCCTTCTTAAAAACAAAGTGGTGCAATGCAAACTTTTGGAAAGCAGAGGATACCTGTGTTATAATATAGTTAATAAATGTATTAAATACCATGTGACATTCATGTACAGAACATAAATAATCATGAATGTTTATAAAGTTATAAAAATTCATTTTACTGATTACAGAAACGTCATTATGGAATTATTGCTACATAAAGTTTGTGTGTGTGTTTGTGCATGTGTGTTTTTTAGTGAACTTTCTTCTAACTGTAGTTCAGTCCTCAAATTGTACATAAGGTTATGTGGACATGTATAAAACCCAAATCAAATCAGCAATAATTGTGAGTCACAGTTTTAAAAAATAAATTTTTTTAAAAAAGATTTCATAAAAAAAAATAAAAATAAAAAATAAAAAGATTTCATTTATTTATTCATGAGATACAGAGAGAGAGAGAGAGAGAGAGGCAGACACATAGGCAGAGGGAGAAGCAGGCTCCATGCAGGGAGCCCGACGTGGGACCTGGGTCTCCAGGATCACGCCCTGGGCCGAAGGTGGCGCTAAACCGCTGAGCCACCCGGGCTGCCCTAAAAAATAAATTTAATTCTTTTCACTACTTATATATTTATTGCTCTATGACCATGGATCCAGAGCTGTGATAACTGGTTCTTTTTTAGCCTAAATAAGACAAAATTAATGCCATGAGTCCTTAAATGTCTTGATTTAGTTAGTTATTAATTATGTTGATGATACACTTTAGCATTTTTCTACCTTTTATTCTCACAAGCCTATTTAATGTCAAGAGATTCTGGCCTTCCTTCATGAGATAAGCAATACGCAGAAATTTCCAAGGGTGCTAATATCACATCTACCCATAAGAGCTTTTGTGAGTGCTTACTCTATAGTAGGCTAGTCTCAGTGGGGAGGGCCATATTAGTTTCACTTGAGTTTTTAAAAACTCCTATGTCCCCTGTGCCAATATGCTATTTTATCTCCCTTCAGTGATCATTATCATACTGCGCCCCTATTAATGATGGAAATGTGTCCTAGGCTTAGATGTTTTGCACTTGGGAAAAGGTTGAGAATTTTTTGATAACATAGAGATGTTTAAGTATATGAATTATATATCAATATTTTGATGAAAATAATCACATATATGAATGGATATATTATATTAATATTGTTATTAATATTACTGTTAATTTAACAATATTAATAAAGATATTTTCTGGTCTGGAGGACTTCATAGTGTAATGGGGTAGCTGAATCATAAACATATAGTTAAGCATAATGTGACATGTACCTTAAAAGGAGATATACATAAATTGCCATGAATGGTAGTGGAAAGACTCCCTTTTGCTTGGAGGAATTGTATAGGGCTTTGTAGAAGTAAATCCATTTGGAGACTTGCATCATTTATTACCTTTGGTGATGTACTAGGTGTTATTAAGCAAATCCAGAAGTTAGGATAACCTAGTAGTCCATGAGATTGCTGGGAAGATTGTATATTCATTTGACACAACTGTAGAACCAGTCAAGTACATTTGATGGTCTTTATAAAATGGTGTCTTTCAGATTGTATTCTCTAGTAAGTTTCTTAAGGACTGTCACTTTTATATCCATAGGTGCATTGCTTAATGGATATAAAAGTGACATAAAAACACTAAAGGGTTTATGAGAAATGTAATAGGAAAGCAAGTGGCTTAGCAAGACTTTTGACTTTTTCAGACCCAGCTCTTCATATGCTAGGCCTATGACCTAAGCAAATGATTTGACTTTCCTAAGTCATCTGTAAAATGTGAAAACAATAGTAACTTACTTAAAGAATTATTAATAAAAATGAAAATCAAATGAAGAAATATACTCTTGGCACAGCACCTGGTTCTTAGTAACAATAACATAATACATTTTTGTTATTTACTAAAAATTCAAGCTATAGTATACACCAGCATCACGATTGTGAGCCTTAAAAAAAGATCTAGTTCTGACTTTGATTTCTTTCAACATTCAATTAGATTTTGAGGGAGCTATTTGTAAAACACCTGAATCTGGAATTATATATATATTTCTTTCCCTTATTCTGTTATGACAGATGTCCACAACAAGATTGACAGAGTAAAGAAATTACTAATTGGGGTGCAGGTGGTGAAAATCTTTTCTAAAGATGTTAGTATGTGTGTTTAGATGGATTCTTGAGTTTATATTGAACTTGAATTTGAAGATTGAGTAGATTACCTATACAAAATGTTTAATGAGTGAGTTAATTTTTGCCTTAACGAATTCTACAGCCCCCCACATATATACAATCACTATTCTTTCTCTCTTAATGTCTGTAATGTAGGAGGTGTGCGGCCCAGGTGTAACCTGGATATCCGCTCAGACTGAGACCTCACTGTGACCTCACCACCATGTTGGCTGCGGATTTAAAATTAACTTGTAATTAATTCTCTATTTCAGGTTTACTTCGGCATCTACCTCGTCTGGTTTTATTTTAAAATGTATTTTTAACCTTTTGTTTTAATATTTAGCGGTGGGAGATACAGTTAAAAATAAAACAAAATCCTAAAGCCCATAAAGCTAGAGCCTGGGATTTATAAGAATGACATAGGGAAGCTCTGTATACTTAATTTCTCTTCTTCTACACCACCTAGAACCATGAGCCAGACTGACATTAAGGATACTGTAAAAGGATGCAGTCATGGAGTGGGTCCACTCTGGACACATGTTTACTGACTGTGGCCCGGGTATTGGCTTTCTCTCTTTTATTATGGGTACACATGACTCTGCAGGTGGAGATTGAACTGAGTTGGGAGGATTGGGGATTTTTTAAGAACCGGAGAGGGGGATGTGGGCCAGACATACTCTCTCCGGTATCTGTAGGCCATTGAGAACTACTGATTGTAACTATATGAACTTTAGGTCCGTCAGTGCAATCCTGGGTCTCTTTCTAACCTCTTTCTGCATGCCATAGTTCACTAAACTCTTTGCCGTATTTTGGCTCCTGACCAAATTTGGTTCAGATAAAATTGAAGTTATTATAAATGAATGACAAATCTAGTATACAGGGTGGTGGTGTGTTAAATGGGTCACCTTTAGGGAACATTAGAAGTAACACCTCAAAAAATTAGGACTTCTTTATGCAGTGATATCTGTATAAACTATTAAGCTTAGAGATAACATTGGGCTTATACTCATCTGTGTTGATGCATGTATAATTTGGACATCTGAGATCATATTGTACATAGATGTTTATCTTCTGCCTTTTTCACTCAATGTTCTATCACGGCTGTCTGTAATCCTCTGCCATTACACAATCTTTTAAAATACTGATTCTAAATCTTTCATGATAATGGATCCTGATCTTCTTTTAATGCTGTTAGCCATGCTGGGGAGAAACAAAACAACAAAACCAGAAACAAAAACAAACCCTTCAAAATGATCCACTTCAGATCAAAGCATCTTAGTTTTCTTGCCAAGTTAATGAAGAAATATTGTTTTGTTTAAAAAATATTATATATGTCTTGAAATCAATAATTTTCTTCTTTGAAAATTACTGTCTAGAGCAGCATCTCCCACTGTATGCCACACAGCATTATTAGTTTTGTTGGTAAATGGCATTATGTGACATAAAGCCAAATGAAATTGGGAAATTCCAATCCAGATTGAACAGATACCACCACTCCACAACCCCTAGGACTTTTCAGAGCTGTAATTGCTAATGCACAGTGTGGGTCTCTGAAGAGGGTATATAAAGTATACAGTTTCTACTAAACTTAATTTGACCAAGGAACCTCCTTACATTTCTTTTTTTGAAACTAAAAGCATGGGAAGAACGTGGAGAAAATTCTTGAATTTCTTATCAATGCTTAAACAGTGACCATGATAAAATCCCAGACAGAGTCTAATTATACTTGGAGTGAGCATAGGTAGAATGCCCTGAAATAATGGTTTATTCAGAAAGAAGATCTTATAACAGAAGGTTTCTAGGTCTACTCAAATTATAGAGGGATTCTGTGTGTACTTCCTCTTTTTTTTAAACAGAAAACTTTTCTCATTCTAGGAGCCAGGAAAAAGTAGTTTAACCTATTCTATTAGAAGTTGCTTTCATGTGTAGAATTTTTAAAAAATCAGCTTTCTGTGGAAACATTCACTATACTTAACAAAAGAGAAAATTGATTCCAACTTGTGTGTGATAATGTATTTTTATCAGAAGGGAAAAATGATGCTGAATTGGTTACGTGAAGCAGTCAGCACTGACCAGGTTGGTATTGCACCACATTTAATGTCATTAGTATGTATTTATTACACATTGTGCAAGATGTCCATCAGTACTGTTTACTAATTTAAGTGGAATTTTAAAAATATGTATATAGAACAAAGATTCCTGACCTCTTGGAACTTATATATACAGTTGTCCTCTGAATGTACTCCTAATTCCCTTTCATGGCTTATGTACATTTGCTGATTCCTCATGATACCTGTGCCTTACTTACCAATTGGCCATCTCTGCCTGCACTTTGGACTACTAGTCCTCAGATGGGTAAGGCCTTTTAAGCTGTTTCCTGTGGTAACTTGGAGATGAGCAGAGTGGCTTGCAAGTTTCTGGTTTCATGAACAAGAACTGTTGCATATACGATGGTGCTAACTGATGGTGCTAACTTACTTCCCTTCACTTGGGCTATTTAACACATATAACACACACGTGTTGTATATTACATATATATTGAATATTACATTGTGTTAAATTTATGTTTAGCACACATGTATATGTTTACTCTCTCTACATGTATATACACACACATTATTAATATAAGTTCTCACTATGCCTTCACAAGATTTTGTCTTAATCTTTGATTAATGGCAACTCGTAAAAAAATTAACATAAACTTTGCCTAATAAACTCAGCTGACCGGGGATCCCTGGGTGGCGCAGCGGTTTGGCGCCTGCCTTTGGCCCAGGGCGCGATCCTGGAGACCCGGGATCGAATCCCACGTCGGGCTCCCGATGCATGGAGCCTGCTTCTCCCTCTGCCTGTGTCTCTGCTTCTCTGTCTCTCTCTCTGTGTGACTATCATAAATAAATAAGGAAAAAAAAAAAAAACTCAGCTGACCAATGGTGTGAAGACAATGAGCGTTCTTACTGAATCTTCATGATATGCATTTATTAAATTGACTATACTGTATATGCATGCCAATTTACCAAATGGATTGGCAGTGATTGACACAGATTTCTTACGGGAGAACTGAGACAGATATTAGCCAGTTCTATTGCTGGATTGAGTTAATAATTGAGATTTTCTTTTTTATTAAATAACAGTGGAAAACAAACAAAGCAACATCAATATATTAAAAAATAAACTGCCTCTAATATACAAAGATGTTTTTCTGGCAAATGCTGGAAAGAAAATCAAAGGTATTCCTACAAATCTTGACACTCATTTTTGTTATCAGTGAAAATCTAATTTACATACAAATAAAATGTCAATTCATATCATAACCATCAAGATAAATAGATGTATTCATTCTTTTCCATGAGCTATTCTTTGTGAACTTTCGTGCTATATTTGGCTCTTTGCCTATGAACCAGGTGAAATATTCTAAGTTTAACAAAGAAGGGTGAAGTTACGCTTGTCCCATGCACACATGCAAAGTCATATTGGCCTGTTTAAACCAACAGTTGTCATGGCACATTATTTTAATTTTTTTTTCCCTTTGAGAGGAAAGAAAACAAAAGGAAATACGACATATGTGTGAGGAAATGAATGATAACATTTCTTAATTTGCTTAGTGAAATTGTGATTTTATTCAAAGCAGAGTTTTTAATACATTTGCCTCTCACCTGTTATGAAAGCAAAAATAATCAATTCCCCTTGCCTTTTGATAACTCATGATGTATACTTGCTTTATTTTTGTTGCCCTATTTGGTGAAATAGGCACATGCTTCATTTTTTCCACATATATTCTACAGTTTCTTTTTTTTTAAAGATTTATTTATTTACTTTTCAGAGAGAGAGGGAGTGGCAAGGGCAGAGAGGATAGAGAAGGAGAGAGAGAATCTCAAGCAGACTCCCCACTGAGTGGGGAGCCCGATACTGGTTTCCATCTCAGGCCCCTAAGATCACAACCTGAGCTGATGGAGAGTCAAATGCTTAACCAACTAATCCACCAGGTGCCCCTTCTATAGTTTCAATTTCACTGCTAACATAAAGTTTTTTTTTTTAACATAAAGTTTTTAAAGGCAAAAAAAAAAAAAGAAAAAAAAAGATTGTGTCATTTTCTTTTAAAAGTAAAGTGCTTAATGAAATTCTTTCTCTAAGATGTATATAGATATATGGAGACTCATTTTGGCAAATCTGACATTATTACTTACTTACCAGGCTATCTCTTTTTACCTAGACTAGTACATTTGAAATGAGATATTTGAAAAATAGAGAGCATAGCTCAATGAAATAAAAGCCTAATAAAATGTGTTTGGGCCAACATCAAAACTCTTTGAAAGAGGATATCTAAATAATGTGCATTTTATCTCAGAGTCTTGGGTTAGTTCTAGTGTCCAGATGACTATTAATGGGCTTTGTGCTCTGAAGCATATGTTAATAGAAGTGATCATTTTGGATTAATTTGATGTGAATTAATAAGAGATTTAGTTGATGGGAGTTGTTTGAAGGTGATGACATTTAAATCTCAGCAGGATTTAAGATATCCAAAAATACCTTTAAAGATTCAGGAACAATCAATTCAGAGAAAGCAAGTTAAATAGACACGGATAGCAAAGAACAGGATCTGACATTGGGTTTATGAAGTTTGAAGCAGTTTACAAAAAAAGCGATCTACCATTGAAGTATTGCCCTGGAATCTGAAGAAACAGAAAACATTTAAACTCCTTCAGCAATTCTTGGGTTTATGATTTGGATAAACAATGTTCTCTTGCATTTTATAGTTCACTTAAGCAATCTGATTTTGATCTGTATATATGGAGTAGACAGGATTCAAGATTTTTTTTTAAACCAATGAGCAAACACATATGTTCTTTAAAACTGAACTTTATATGTTGTTCATATGGAAGCTATCTAGTTTGCTATAGGCCCCAAACTTGACCTTCCTTTTATTTTGCTATCACTTGCATAATTCTTTAAATTCTTTGTGGAGGACTTTTGATCAAAAGAAACAATTTGCTATTTTTTTCTTTTTAATTTTTTAAATAAAAGCTACATGAAATGTGTAATTAATAACTCAGTACTCCTAGGTTGTTGATAGAAACAAGCATGGGAGAAGCATATATTAAGGAGAAGACTACCCTGTCTTTTCTTTTGTGTTAAGCTTTGATTTCAAACATTTGAAAGTTTTATTATCTGGAAAAACAATAAGAAAATGTCATCTGGTATTATATATTATGATGACAAGAACTGCTACTTATAATAAAAATCATACTCAGCAGGATTTGAGACCGAGGTTAAATTATACAGCCTCGTTCCCCTAACTTTTTAGTCTTGTTGAGGTTCTATCATCTATGTATCGAAAGAATTAATTGGAAGTGAACTCAGTTGAAATGGTATTTGGAAAAATATTAAAAGGCTTTAAATTTTTTGAGAAAGAGAGGTTCCTTATAATATTTTTCTTTGCTTTTTTTTTCTTTGCTTTTTAAAGATACCTTTCTTCTCTCTGAAATTAATGACTAATGGTAAAATTACAGTTATCTTTCTAGGTGTTTGGCACGTACTTATGCAGGGTATATACTTAATGAATAAATGTTGGAGGAAATGAATAGCTTAGTGAATAATAAACCTCAGTGGTATTTATGCCTTCCTTATTTATTGATGGTTTCATATTTTACAGTTTTTTAGGGAAATTGGATAAAAGTTTTCTAAGGTTAGACTATAATGCCTAAGCCAATAACCAGAACCATTATAGAATCTTCGAGGTGTGAGGAAATGTAGAAATCATTTATTGTAATTCTCTCACACAAATGAGAATAGAGGCTCAGAGAAATGAAGGTGCTTACCCCTTTGATTACATCAGCCACTGATATGAATCAGGTTCAGAAACTGGACATGTGATTGCTGTACCATTCTTCTTTTGTTTAGAGTCAAAATGTTACAAAGAACGTAGGAATTTATACGTCTTGTCTTCAAGGAGTTTCTCATCTAAAGGAAATAAATTCTTGTTTTAATCTGCACTGGATGGATGTTTGATCTCCACTTTCTTTTTTAAATTACTGAGCTAGTTGATTTCTTTGGTTGAATAGTTCATATGATTACCTATTGCAAGGCTATTTGGAGCAAGTATTTCATAAATGTATTTGTGTACATGTATGTGTATATACTTATACATATGAAATAAAACTAAATCATTAATGGCTAATGGTATTAATAGAAAACTCAGATTCCTTTTGCTGAGAACATGAGCTCTAATGCTGATTATTTCCACTGTCTGATATTATAATGTAGAAACAATATAGTATCCTACTGTTTCTTATAATAAACTTTTTTTACTCATAAATACAAAAAAGCTGTTAGATTTGTTTTAATGTAGGAGGAAATAATTTAGAAATTTGGATTTTTGCAAATGGAACATTTTACCACTCAGTAATGGAAATAAATACAAATAGTGCATTTTTAGGAAGCTAAGCATGTTCTAGCCTGCTTAAGTATCTTGGCATATAATATGTATTCACGTTATGTCTACTATTAGAGGAGCATTCATTTATTTTTATAGGTGGGGAATGATGTAAACATGGGAATGAATGCTCACCATCTCCACCTCACCCACCCTCTTTTCCCCCTTGTCATTTTTTAAAAAATCTTACAATTAAATAGAGGACTAAAGTTAGCAATTTTGAGTCTTATTTAGATTCTCATTTAGATTCTTCAATTCCTCCTTATCCACTTCACTTTTAGCCTCATTATCCAAACGGTTGTTTATAATGGACCTACTTTACACTAGCATTTTGAACTTTTTTGGACAGTCAGTATGAGGGATATTGCTATTATAGAGTTGAATGAAGACGTTTTAAAATAGACTTGCTGGGGTCCCTGGGTGGCTCAGCAGTTTAGTGCCTGCCTTTGGCCCAGGGCGTGATCCTGGAGTCCTGGGATTGAGTCCCACATCAGGCTCCCTGCATGGAGCCTGCTTCTCCCTCTGCCTGTGTCTCTGCCTCTCCTCTCTCTCTCTCTCCATTTGTGTGTGTCTATCATGAATAAATAAATAAAATCTTAAAAAAAATAGAGTTGCCAAAACACTCCTTGATGTGATTATCTACCTGCCTAATTATTTTATGACCATTAATGCAATATATACCTCGATAATTTTTAAAAAATGATTTTATTTACTTATTTGAGAGAGAAAGAGCAAGAGTGAGAGAGAGAGAGAGCATGTGAGCGATTGTACAAGCAGGGGGAGGGGCAGAGGAAGAGAGAGAAGCAGACTCCCCGCTGAGCAGGGAGCCAGAGGCAGGGCTCATTCCCAGGGTCCAGGATCATGACCTGAGCTGAAGGCGGATGCTTAACCAACTGAGCCAACCAGGTGCTCCTGCCTTGATAATTTCATTCAGATAATGAAGATGATGGTATAATGATGGTTTAAAGCTGGTTCAATCATGATTTTATGAACTTACTTATCAAGAGTGAAAATAGAAGATTAGTAAAACTAGCTAAAAAGATAGTGCGTGATGTTTCTGTAATTGTTGGGAAGGCTTATGTAAGATCTCAGTTCTTGATGGCATTGCAGTAGTTCCTTTCTGATCCACATGGTATACACTGCTACTGAGTTTGCAAGAGATTTGCAATGGGTACCACTTCTTGTCTTCAGCTGTGATTCTAGAATATCAGTGGGTACACCTTGTATCTTTTTCAGAAGCATGTCCCTTCCATGTTTACTAATTAAGATCTATACCCACCCCAATGTAGGTAAGTATTCTGATCCTTAGGGTTTGGGAGTTTTAGAGGTTAAATCATACCTTACAGTCTGTTGTGAAAATGACTTCTGTAATCTTTTATATCATGTACCTCCTTTTCCTGCTGCTTTATTAAAACCCAGGGGAGGGAAGATCTTGCTCAAGGTTTGCTCATGCATTTATTAGGTATCTTTCAAGCAGCCTGTGGCGCTAGCATATTAATGTATTTTAGGTGTGATACGTTAAAGCATATTTACATCATTTAGGAAGGAAAATTTTTTTGTTTTGTTTTGCAGATGTACAGATCAGCTCTCAAAATGTCTTCTGTGTCTTCCGAGCGTCTTCTAAGACAATTGCATTAGCCTCCTGCTAGTTGACTAATAGAATTAATAATTGTAAAAAGCACTCTAAAGCCACATGCCTTATGAAGTCAATGCTGGGTATGATTTTACAAGTATGTGATCTATTTTTTCAAGTGAAAATGTTAACTGGAAAAGTTCTTGGCACACAGTAAAACTTCGTGCAATCTGTTATTTGTCTTAAAGATAATAACTTGAGGGTGGCTATAGTCTTACGATATCTAACTTATGACTTGTTAGGGGAGTTTCTTCCACTTAGAAGTATTGCAAATGTGCTTATATTTACATAATATGTCATTCTGAAAAATTATGGTGATATAATTCCAGTAAAAAATTATTTTTCTATAACTACTTCAAAGTATAGTCAACTAAATTAACCGTGATTTTTTTTTTAAGAAACTAAAAAGAACATGCCCCTTCCACCCACAACAAAAAAGAAAACACAAATGACCTTTCTGATACTTCTTTGAAGTTTCAGCAGTTTGACATTCTTTGCGATGTATATTTTTAAGGGCTCTTCAGTATAAGAAGTCAGTGAGTCATATGGGTTCTAAAGGTCTTTCTTGGTGGAAGAAGGAACTCAGATTTGAAAGGATGATAATTCAATTAAATCAGATTTTCTCTTAGTTGCTTTAGTTGCTGGTTCAGTACTTCTTAAACTCTGACCTATTACTTTTCTGCATGTTAACAATAATTCAGCAAGGTCTAATTATTTCCGTTCTGAAAAATAAGTTACGTTTTTCAATATTTCACATACTTATATCTACTCACTTCTAAGTATTTTATTTTGGTTCCTTGCTATGTAAAATGTTGCCATTTTTCTAATCACCTTGACATTAATAGATGGGCATAAACCCTTTTCACTTTAATGGAAGGATCATCTCAATGACTTGGATGATTTCATTTTCATCTCTTTATGAATCCTGCCTTTCATATAGATTTTTGTCTTTTTCTGTGTAACCTTAATTGTTTCATTTTGGTGTACTATTGTTAGGGTTTGTTTACATTGAGGAGAAAATGTTAAAATACACATGATATGGTCATTCCATTCAGTATTTGTCCAAGAAAAGATTAAATTGCAATGGTTACTAAAGATTTTCTGTGCAATGGAAAAAACAAACACATAGGAAATTCTGGAGGGAAAGGCAATAGGTGCTGTAGCAAAATCATCACATTTTTATGTGTAGTAATGGCTGATATTCTATTAATGAGAATGTAGGCCAAGTTCAGAATCGCTTATTTTTTTACCTGAGCTCTTGTATTTTAAATGGTAACTGATTTCTTAAACTTCCCTTTTATTATTTTTTCTTCTGTTTTTAATTTTTCTTTCACTGACTACCAGTAACATTGCCCCCCCCACTCTTCTGTGTGTAGGTAAAAGTTGCCATGTTCGGTCACTTCTGAGAAAGGGCTAGATGTCTCCTAAAATGTCAACATCAACACATGAGACATTAAAATGCAAACATTAAAAAATAAAGAAGCTAATCAGTGTTCCATTTTTTTTTTCTTTTTTAACAATGGTTACCTAGCTTAGTTTATTTGGGGATCTAATGGTAATGACACCAAGGTGCAGACCACGTTCCCTCCCCACTCCCTGCCTTGATCATGCAGGTATACCTTACCTTGTGACCATCCCTTGTACTTGAAAGTGCAGTCTTTCATTCTAGAAGTGCTTTTGTTGTTTTTGTGTGGTTCCAAGAGGAGCATAGACATGTTCTACGTATATTTGATGACTCATGTTACTGTTGTATAAAAAAGAAGAGCATACTTTCTTAAGCACAGTTCTGTTTTTTGACATTATTTAGTAAAGTGAATTTTTACCTTGGAAACAACTCTTTAATACTCAACTAGGGCATTCTCTTGGTTCAGGGATGTATATGATAAAAATTGTTGCCTGACCAGCTCCTCAGAAATGAAGGTACAACTATATCTCCAAAGCCAGTGTGGCTCTTTAGCACTTGTGAGAAATTATAGATAAAAACAACTAAAAAATGTTATTCGTTTGGATTCTCTCAGTACACTTTGGATCATGGTGGTGTAACTGTTAAATCTGCCCTCGTGGCAGAGTTGGCAAGTAAAAAGCCCTGTCTTGTTAGTTAGGTGGATTTTACTAAGTAATGTTTGGGGTGACAATGCACACAGCACTTGTAGTTTTCAGCTGGGGGATTAAGGAACAGGAGCCATGAACCTTACTTCTCCATCTAGCCTTTGTTACTGCCTTTTTTAAGATTGACACAGCACAAATTGTTTCTTACCTCCTTGTACTAAAGTTCTGATTCATTAGACTCCAGTAGAGGAATTTGCCACAGTGCTCTTGTTTTGACCATAAGCATTGATGCTACCAACTTGTAGGGCATAGTTGAGCTAGTATGTGAAGGTGAACCATGGGAAGCTAATATTTTGCCATTCTGAGCTACAAAATGACAATGTCATATGGTTCAACTTAATATTTTACTTCAGTCACCTCCCCAGGTGCTCCCACTGGTGGAATTAGTACTGTCTCCACCTGGCTGTGCATAAAAACCCAGGACTTTGTTAGGTTCCCCATCATGCTAGGGTAGGGTCCCAGTAAAACCCAGCCTGGTCACTCTGATGTATACTAGGTCTTCTTCCTGACTTTCAGGTTAACTCTCTAAATGGGGCTTAAAGAAATTTATCGGTAGGACAGAGATGAAACATTTGTTATCCTCCATTCCTGAAAGTAATAGGGCAGTTTTCATGTTGTTTATAACATGCTGTTTCTGTCTTTTGACTATGAGGATATTTTGGTTGAAACTATATTTATATCTTGGTTGCACGGTGTGTAACAATATTGAGTTCCAATTTATGTTGTTTATATACATGTATCCATAACATATAAATAAACATGTAATACATATTCTGTAAACATAAACATGTATATGTATCTTATAAATGCATTATGTGTGCATATTACACATATTATATAAGGTTTATAAATAAGCATATATCTATATATCTTCAACTAAAACTGAAGAAAATAAGCAAAAAATATAATTGGCAAACAAGAATAATGGGAAAGGTAAAGCTAATAAGAATTAATATTTTGGTATTCATAAAACCATTTAAAAAGAGTAAATGAGCCTCTCTATGACAAAAATAATTCTAAGTGTAAATATTTGCTTAAGGCTCAGTTTTTTGCTATTTTTAAAACTTTTTTTTTCCTAGAGGAAGTTTTATTTATATGCACCTTAAAAAGCCTCAGATAGACTAAGTAAAATGCTCTAGATTAGATCACATATCTGCAGCTTTCAGATAACCTCGTATGTCCTTTCCTTGCATTTTTACAGATATGGTCCGGAAAAAGAACCCCCCTCTGAGAAACGTTGCTAGCGAAGGCGAGGGCCAGACCCTGGAGCCTATAGGTACAGAAAGCAAAGTATCTGGAAAGAACAAAGAATTTTCTGCAGATCAGATGTCAGAAAATACGGATCAGAGTGATGCTGCAGAACTGAATAATAAGGAGGAACATAGCTTGCATGGCCAAGATCCATCCTCTAGCAGCAAGAAGGGCTTAAAAAGCTCAGTCCTGAGCGAGAAGGCTGGCTTCAATTATGAAAGCCCCAGTAAAGGAGGAAACCTTCCCTCGCATCCGCATGATGAGGTGACAGATAGAAATATGTTGGCTTTCTCATCTCCAGCTGCTGGGGGAGTCTGTGAGCCCTTGAAGTCTCCTCAAAGAGCAGAGGCAGATGACCCTCAAGATATGGCCTGCACCCCATCAGGGGACTCATTGGAGACAAAGGAAGATCATAAGATGTCACCAAAGGCTACCGAGGAAACAGGGCAAGCGCAGAGTGGTCCAGCCAATTGTCAAGGCTCAAGCCCAGTTTCAGTGGCCTCAAAAAACCCACAAGTGCCTTCAGATGGGGGTGTAAGACTGAATAAATCCAAAACTGACTTACTGGTAAATGACAACCCAGACCCGGCACCTCTGTCTCCAGAGCTTCAGGACTTTAAATGCAATATCTGTGGATATGGTTACTATGGCAATGACCCCACAGATCTGATTAAGCACTTCCGAAAGTATCATTTAGGACTGCATAACCGCACCAGGCAGGATGCTGAGCTGGACAGCAAAATCTTGGCCCTTCATAACATGGTGCAGTTCAGCCATTCCAAAGACTTCCAGAAGGTCAACCGTTCCGTGCTTTCTGGTGTGCTGCAGGACATCAATTCTTCAAGGCCTGTTTTACTAAATGGGACCTATGATGTACAGGTTTGTGCTTTGTACTGTTACCTCTTTGTACAGGAAAAGCTATCAGTAATGAAATGTGAATTCTTACACGCATGTTAAAATCAAGCTTCCACTACCAAAGGGGTGGCCTGCTAGATTCAGCGGGAGAGATGTGGACGCACTCCATAGCTGTTTTATCCAAATGGGTATTCAGAGGTGTCTTTCATCTCTTATCATGGAAAATTATCTCAATCCTTCTATTTGGTTGGGAGAAGTCTTTTCATGGGATTAGCTAGGCTTCATATTTCTGGAAATATTTCATGGTAATTTGATGTTTTCCCAGTCTTCCAAAAATGGCACTGATCTCTATGGTTCCACATGATAGGAGTTTATGCTTTGTTCTAGTTTTAGCTTAGAAATCTTTGCTATCGTCTTTCCTTCAGTGGGGATCTTTCCTAATGTCTGGCATTAGGATTTGATTTTATACTCAGCCTGACATCAAATTGGACTAGATTTGGGTCATATTGACAGTTGCAGAGATATACTCCAGAAAAAGCAATATAATTGCAGATGAAAACTTGGAAATAAAAGTTTACGTTGATTATAAAGAAGTCAATGTGATTGTAAGTACTCGGGACACCAGGATGACCTTGGGCGGGCCAATAAAGCATTCTTTTCTGCATTTAAGGAAAATAGTAATTTATGAAAGCATTTAGCAGTAATTTAGATTTCTGCTTTTATTAAAAGTGGCATACCTTTTTGATCTACTCTTCTGTCTTTAGTTTATGGCATATGTGAAATGAAAAAAAAAACCCCTACCATTTCAAATAGAATGAAATGCAGAACTGACTCTAAAGTAATGTATTCGTTTCATTTTAGCAATTTTAGCATAGTCAAAACTCATGGTCAGCTTGGGAAAGTGTGTTAGTTTCTGTTACAGTCTGTAGGTTTTTATTGTATTATTCGGCCAGGGGATTTCAAAACATATTAGGTGTAATATTAACCTTCTTTAGGAATGATTAGAAGAAGTACCAGAGAACTAATGAAATTACATCATACTTATTTGACCTCCTAAATCCCTTAAAATATCTGTCATTTTTATCAACTCAATAGCTCTAGCACGTTTGCTCTAGACCTCTCTATTGACCTGGTGCCAATTAAGAAAGGCAGGCAAAGGAATTATAAATAACAGGTAGTGAACATATTTTGCAGTACTTGTAAAAAGAATCAGAGGAGAAATTTCCAAGCCTTTAAAAATGTCAGAACAGCAATCTTATCACATTAAGGGAGATAGAAAGAACTCTTAAAAAGCCAGTTTCATCTTTGTAGAGCGCTCTTAAAAATTCCATCTTACTTTGTGAATTTCCACAAATAGAATTATTTCTGTGGAGCAGCAAATTAAACCAACATAGTTATTATGCATGAAAGCTGCATGCTTTGAACTGCTGTCTTATTAAAGATCATTTCACTGTCTTATGTCAGATACACTCTGCTGTCAAATCATGATTGGAAAGCAAATATGTGTTTTAGATAAAAGGGTTAGAAGTGAGTAATGTCAGTATGTGAAATGGTGTTTTATAATTAGCAAGTAATATGATGTTAATACCTGGATTTCCGGCAGGCGTTTCAGTTTGTTCACTCTGGGGACAACTTCTGAGGGAAGCTGATCTGCGCTGTCAGGAAGGCTCTAAAATCGAGATTACTAAGGCCTAGGGTTTGGAAGAATTCAGAGTTTTAAACACACTTCCATTTCCCCCCAAACAGTTATTTGTTAGGTTCTTAGTTATTTATAGTAAAGTTTATGTTTGGGTAGAATGAGCTGGACACTTCTCCTGGGCAGTGATTTTAGAAATAAAACAGATGTGTGAGCTCTCTGAGTTTGAACTAATAGAAGGAGAAATAAAACAGCTGATCCTAGACTATGCTATCTACCAAGTGCTCCAGTAAAGAAGACAGAAAGTGGTAGGAAATAGCAGGCAGGAAGATAATCTTGTTAAGATCAATTTTTTTTTTCAGAGAAATAATAAGGCTAAAAATAGAAAAAAGCAATCTGTGGAAAAAGCAGATGATGGTTTCAAAGAAACAATTGGACTTAGAAACAAGTCTAACGAGTGTTAACTTTCTTCAAATGAGGAAGAGAACCCTAAATATACTTTTAGGCCAAACGCTGATCTTAAGTATTTTGCACAGAGGCCAGATGTTGATGCAGAAACATGTCTGAAGATAAATGACTTATTAATATTTTTATGCTGAAATAAATAGTGAACGGCTTCCCTATATGCATAAGCTGAATAAAAAGCACATCTGAAATTCCCCTTTTTCTCCCACACGTGTTTGTGTGCTGCATTGTCGTTGGAGAGCTTTCTTTCCTTGGCTCTTGCACTGTGTGGGGGCTAAAGGCTGTGCAGGATAAAATGCTGACTGTAGAATTTCTTTAATGCGGTTCTGTTGGAAATTTGTAGGAAGTTAATAGCTGTGTGTATTCTGATAAAAAAGATGTTGGTAAATATCAGTATCACAGACCAATAATCATCCAATTTCAGGAATTGTTTATATAAGTATGTAATTTAAACTAATTGAAGTAATAGATGACCAATTCATTAATCTTTTTCAATTAAACTGGCTTTTTTTTTTTTTTTTAAACCATTCAGGACAGTTGGTGGTTAATGATAGATTTATGACATTTTAGGCCAAGAAAAAAGGAACAGAAGCCAGAAGGAGAGGACTTAAGAACTCCATGGCTTTGATCTATATTTTGGTTCGACATGGATGGTTTTAAATAATATGAACTGACTTGGTTGCAAACATGAGATATACAGTTGGGACAAAGAGATAATTTAAACAAATGTTAAGATTTCTAGTTCCAAGTCCAGGTTATTTGACTTGTATTTGGGAATAATTGGAAGTTTAGACATACTTGCAATGACAATATTCACTTCCATGTAAATTTTATTACAAATAAGAAAGTCAAGGAATTACATATTTCCAAAAAAATAGTGTCAAATAATAATGTTTCTTTATACTGCCGAGTTAGATAGAGCCCTAGTTGGATAATGGATGTCACTTTAAAGGGAGCATTATAAAACCAGACCAGTGTTCCCTGCCTGTTGAATTCAAATTCTCCCCACCCCCAGGCCCCATACCTTGAGGAAGTATGCCCAGCCCTGAAATCAGAAGGGATGCCAGTTATTTAGCAAGAAAAACAAGAAAAGATAAAATGGCTAGCTCAGACCTATTTGACTCAACCCGGTGTTAGTTTCTCAATTTTTACATGTTACCTGTGTGTTTTATCAATTGTTGCATTTACATTTTTCAAAATAATGGATGTGACATGATTGGTAAGCCCTTCATGTAATTTTTATTGCCAGTATTCAGACTTTGAGGCTCACCTATAGACCAATAATAGGACAAGAGATTGAGTTCTTCAAAAAGTAATTACAGCTTCTTTCTTTTTAATCTGCTTTATTATGCTTATATTTAAACCATTGCTGAATGGAGGCCTAGTTGTTAAACACCGACTTCGCTGTTTCATTAGGGCTTAATGTGCTGTGCATTAGGGCATTTGCGTCATCTTTATGGGGGAGCTCTTAGCCCTTAGATCAGGTTATAAAAGTCAGAGTCCTGTCAAAATGTGCTTCCCACGGGAAAGTGTTTAACCTATCACAAGTTTATAAATGCTCATGATGTCCATGTTGCTGTTCCATTTTAATATACCTTTTCTATTATTTGGCATTATTCAGGACTCCCAATAGCTATGGGATTCCAGCTACTAAATTTATTTTGGCCTTTAATGAAATTCTAAGATTAGTAGAAAAATCTTACTATTAACTTACCAGTTATTGTCTTGTGTTTGAGCTAGGAGCACTACATTTCTGTTCTATAAATATTTTTATCAGAGTTGCACAATATGTCATGTTAGAAGCAGGAAGAACAGATTTTAGAGATAGGAAGTCATCCTTTGTATTTGTATTTTCAACATATTTAACTCTATGAGATTTATAGATACTTAACATATGCCAGTACATTCATTTGAACAGGGGGTTAACAGCTTGGTCTGGAAAAAAAAACAAAAAACAAAAAACAAAAAAAAAAAACAGATAACATTAATCTCGTTTTGGTTTATTTTGACTTTTCCTGAATTTTACTTCCAAATATTTATTTTTCGCCTTGGAGTTTCCTTTGATCTGGAGTAGGAGGGAAGTTGTAGATCTTAGCAGGTTCTGTTTCTTTGTTTTTCTGAGTTGAGAACAATCGCACTTTAGAACAACTGGTGAATGAGACTTTAATCACTTCAGACTGTCTGTAGAGAACAGAATGTTTGTCATATGAAGCCATACTTGTTCTCAGGTCTGTGTCTCTTTAACAGGTAATAAAGTGTGCAAAATAAAACATATGCTCACCCTAAGGCCATCAAGCAAAGTAAAGTGCTGGCATTTCCCAGGTCATTTTCATCATGGAGATGACTGAGCTGACACTGTAAGCCACCCGGTGGAGTAGAGTAGTTGGACCATCTTCACTGCCTTCATGTTGGTTAAATCTCCATTTGGTGTTGTTGTATGAGGGTCAGTGTGATAACTGTCAGTGTCTCTCTGATTTTTGGCTTTTTTGCTGTCATTAAAGAACACATATTACTTTCTTGAATATCAGTATCTCTCTCTAGGCAGGGTGTTTAGAAGAAGAAATCATGGTCATTAGTGCATCTAATCAAATTTAGCATTACTTAACTCTTAATAAAAATGTTGTAAAAAGTTAAAAAAATCATCCTCAAATGGCCTGCTCTGCTAACCATATCAAGTCGGCAGATTAGTCAGTGCGTTTTGTTTCTTGGGTCATTGTAATTACAGCATACATGCAGCTGTTGGAAACATGGATTTATAAGTAGTGCCTAACCCCTGGAGAGTTTGGAGGGAGTAGTTCCCTTTCATTTTCTGATTTCCTTCATGGAGTCTGTTTCTGAGAATCATTAGACCACAGACCTCTTGATTTCTTCATTGTATAGTTTTAAAGTTTGAAGTAAGTGTTGGGCATTTTTGGAATATCAGAAGAGACCTTGCTTTATTTAAATTGGAAGCCAAATGTGAAATTTCTTTTTCTGTATTACTTGTAATTTGATCCATACTTTTTTCATCTTGTATAATCAAAATTGTTTGTATCTTTTGGGGTTTTCTTCCTGTTTTGGATTCACTTCTGGCAATAGCTAACCTTTATTAAGGATTTCCTACGTGCATGTGTAGATCTAAACTCTTTACATGTATTAATTATCTTCATAAAAACTCTTAAAATAGACATCACTATTACGTCTATTTTTTTTTTTTAATGAGGAAGCAAGCATAGAGGAAATAAGGTAACCTGTTCAAGGTCACAGAGTTGTGTAAAGGATGGGGGGTAAGTGGGATGTTTACCTGCGAGTAAAATGGGTGTGAGGCAGAGGAGACACCAGAATGCCTTTAGAGTATCTTGTTTGCATGTACTGTGTATCCTAACCTGCATGTACTGCGTATCCTAACCAGTCTTCACAACCACTATGATATATGACCTTCCCAAATACAAGCCTGAGTTTACTTCAACTACAAAGGCAATGGAAGATGGGCCAAGTGCATGTAAGGGAGGAGGTACAGTTCTGTGCACGAGGGCTCTTTGAGGCATACTCTGTGAATCACATTGAATTTGAGAACCTCAGTGATTTCTCTGAGATTGTCTCTCATTCAGTCTGTGCTGTTAATGCTGCCTTATTTGCACTCATTAATTGAAATCATTGAAAAGAAAATTAATTTTGCTGATTTGTCTTTTTATTATTACTGTGATTCATTTTCGCTGATACTTTTGCTACAGTAACTAGTCCTGATAGAATGGGGAAGGGCCGGATTTTGATTTAATCAATTAAGGATGCAGTGCTTTATTGCATCCTCCAAATGAAGCCACCGTTTATCCATGTATTTGATTTTGTGCATATTCCCCTCAATTGGAGGCCTTTGTTGAAGGAATTTATGATTTAATGTATGGCCAGAGAGTTCTCTTCTCCTCTTCTGTTGATTAGGCACAATCCAAGGGTTGGCTTTCCTGTGAAGGTTAAGTATTAAGTAGATGCATCCGGCTCGCATTTATGTTCTCCATGGCTTTGTAATTAAAATTTTATTCTTTGCCTGTGAGTCAGTACAGGAGTGGACATGAGGCAGAGAAGACACCAGAATGCCTTTCGAGTGTCCCATTTACATGTCCTGCATACCCTGAGGAAGCTCGGAGCTGTGTGGTCTTCCTGGATTCTGGAAATGAGGGATGGGCTGCAGAGGGACTTAGATGACCCACTGATGTCAGACTAAAGAGCACCTGAATTCTTTCATGAGTCCAGTAACATATTTGGGGATCCTGTAATAAACAGTGGTTTGTTCAAAGACCTGTTTTTCCAGCCGATAAGTGGCTCCACCTTATGTTCCACTGGCACCTCAAAGTCAACATGCATGAAGCTAAAGTTGTTAGCTCTTTCCTTCATGTCCCCCCACTCTCCTTTGTTCTGTGCTGCCATCTCCAAGTCGGTGGGGCTGGAAGTGCCCTGTTACCCTGCATTTCTTTCGGATGTGCATATCTCCCCCCCCTCCCAAGTTGAGTGGTTTGCTCCAGCCTTCCCTGCTTTATGCTTTTACCACCCCCACCCTTCATGTTTACTTAGCAAATTCTTCGTGGTTTCTTTAGTTACTACTTTTCTCTTTCTGATCCCTTCTGTTCTCTCCTTTTCCTTTCTCTTCTGCTATTGCCTCCACCCCCGCTGCCTTCTTCCACCCCCCCTTTTCCTTTCTTTTCTCCCACCTTCCTCCTCTTCCCCCTCTCCTCCTCCCTCTTGTCCTCCTTCCCTTCCTTCCTTTATTTAACTTTTTAAAATTCTGCTTCTGGAGCCACCATCCTACATTTTGTAGGAAGGATAGGTCTACTTTCTACAAAATGTCTATCCTTTAAGTTACACTTGTATAATTAAATAGCACTCTCTCACTCCAGTATGACATCACTTTTCCAAATTCTCTCTCACCTCTGTCTCCCTTCACATGTTACCAGAGCAGCTGTTTCACTGTCATTTGTGCTTTACTCACTCTGCGGCCTGCACCTGAAAAGCCTGTCCATATCATTGCCTTTGAGGCTCTGCTCAGATGCCACCTCATGGGTTCACAGCTTGGTTATTGCCTCCTTCTGAAGGCCTTGGCTGGCCTGTCAGTGTTGCTTAGGTTCTCTTCCCCTGTGTTGTCCTGCCACTTGGTACCTCTTTCAGCAGAAACATACACTTTACCGTTGTTATCTGTTTACTTGTGAGCTTTCTGCATCAGACCACAGACGTGTCAGGGTATTGGACTCCCATCACTTCTATGTGCATCATCTGTGTTTGGCCCATAGTAGGCATGCAGCAAAGCACTCTTCCCTAGAGAAAGGATGTTCCACAGTGATTCCATGCTCTTGTTTTCCCATTTAAGACAGTCTCTAGAACAAACATTCAATTCTTACCTATCTCCATTATGAGCCAGTGGCAGAGTGGGTGAGATGCAGGAGAGGAGTTCTGTGGATAATTCAGCTTTGTAATCCACTTGGGTTAATTGCATTTGCTGTTTTGTTTTGCATTTTCCCCCACAAAACATTTTTTTTAAAGATTTTATTTATTTATTCATAAGAGACACACAGAGAGGGAGAGGCAGAGACACAGGCAGAGGGAGAAGCAGACTCCACGCAGAGAACCCAATGTAGGACTCGATCCCGGGGATCATGACTTGAGCCAAAGGCAGATGCTCAAACGCTGGGCCACCCAGGTGCCCCCCTGCAAAACACTTTTTTTTTTTTTCCAAATTCTTGAGACTTACTAAGATTTACTGGTCTTCTGTCAACCCAAATACCAAATAACTGTAGAGACTTAGTTCAGTATTCTACTGAGTAAATTGAGAACGTCAGTTGGGGTTGACTGTTGATGGCTGTAATCCAAAAGCTGATAATAAAAATTATGCATAATTTAAAATATGTACTATTTTACCGTTAAAATTGCCCCTTATGCCAATTTAGGCTTTGGTTCCCCCCCCCCAAATTAGCTCTTATAATTCAAAAAATATTTGGAATTTGTTACCTATTTGGAAAAGGGTGTTAATGGGAGTTACTGCAGTGACACCAGGAATGCCAGGAGTAGGCTGTGATAGCATGGGACTAAGGAGATCACCATCTAATTAGATTTGTTATTGAAATGTTTAAACAGTTAATCTCCACCAAAGGTCCATCACCACGGCACGCTCTGTATTCTGCACTGTGTTTTGAAGTACTTTACAATGCAGAAACGTGCCCTATGTGGATTAGCACATTCATTCTGACTATAGTTATTTTCAGCCAAGATCGGCCCTGACAGATTTCTTCAAGCTATTTGTAACTTCAGTTATTTGAGCAGTGATTTTTAGCAACTTAGCTTTTTATTAAGTGAAGGTTTTACTTTTTTGACTATCAGCCCATAACCTCAAGTCCCCTTAAATTAGTACCCTCCTAATTGTCTCTGTTGCTATCAATTATAGTACTTGAAAATGAACCACATCTGAGGAAGAGTTTGTGTTTAGTTCAAACAACCCTTTTTGTTCCCCTGACAATAAGTACATGTCCTGAAGTGTCATTTCAAGAGTTCTGAGGCTTCAAAAAATCTTTTCCTTTGACCTATTCTTTTAGATATTACTCTTACCAGTTTTTGTTCCGTATTATTAGAAGGAAATTAATGAATTAAGGTTAAAGACCTTGCAAAAAGCCAGCCTTTTGATATTTTTAACTTCTGCAGTGAAACATTTTTGTGAAGAGATGTACGTAAATAAATTAGAAAACAAAGGCCATGAAACATACCACATGGAAGGAATATACTTTTTTAAGACTTTATTTATTTATTCATGAGAGACACACAGAGAGAGGCAGAGACACAGGCAGAAGGAGAAGCAGGCTTCCTATGGGAAGCCCAGTGCGGGACTCAATCCCAGGACCCCAGGATCATGACCTAAGCCAAAGGCAGACACTTAACCGTTGAGCCACCCAGACATCCCAGGAAGGAATAGTTTTTAAAACTAAGTTTCAAATGGAATAAAAAGCCATCATAGTCTTCAAAAGGTAAAAAAAAAAAAAAAAAAAAAAAAAAAAGCTTAAAATCTGCTCTTTTTCATGCTGTTAATAGGCAAGTTGGGTGTTTCTGTATAACTATAATTCACAAACAAATGGCTCCATAGTCATATTTTTGAGTGAAAGATGTGTTTTGTTCAGTCTTTTTTTTTTTTTTTGAAGAAGCCCAAATATGTCTGGTTGAATTAATAAGAGAGGTATGAATTACAGTTTCGTTTTTACCCAGGTAGGTCAGGGACCTTGGTGGGAAATTTTCATCTGTGCTCACATCTCCCATAGTGACTTCATTCAACCCACGTGTATTGAGCCCCTGCTTACTTCCACAGATAAATAAAATATCATTCTTCATTCCAAGAAGGAAGTTAAACAGAAGCATTAGCTTAGTAACAGCAGAATCGAACCTGTACATTTACAGCTAAGAACCCAAGAGTGACAAATTTATGGGTTTGTCAATGAATGACTTCACCATGTTCCCCCTATTTAGCCTTTTCATCCCATTAGCAGGAGAAATTAAATTAGATAGTTCATTTTATTAAATAATAATCCCATTCTTATGAATCATATGGTTATTAGAATATGCTGGCTAACATGGCATTCACTAGCTCCATGGGGCTATTTAAATTTCAGGTAATTCAAATTAAATTAATGAAAAAATCAATAAAAATTAACTTAAATCAGTTCCTCAGTTGCACTAGCCCTATATCAAGGAGCCCCATGTGGGCTACCATGTTGAATGGGGCTACCATGTTGAATGGGGTGGACCATGGAACATTTCCATCATATCAGAGAGTTCTGTTGGACAGCACTGATCTTGAGTTTACAAATCAGTTTCAGCTACATTCTCTCCCTTGATCCTCACAATAATCCTGTAAGATGGCATGGTTATTTATATCCATAAAGATGAGGAAATTGAGGTGCCAGTGGGTTAAACAATGTGTCTTTGCACAGACTTTAACTTCTGGAATTTCCCTTGGGAGCAAACAAATCCAAGTAAAGATTAATACAAATGAATAAAGGATATTATCTACAAATCTTGATCTTCAAATGTAAGTAATTTAAAGGCAGGGATGTGGTGTAGCTTATGCACTGCTGTATTCCAGTATCTATTCCAGAGATTGGCATAAATACTCAATAGCTACTGATTAGATGAATGAATAGGTGTAATTTTGGATCCAAATAGAATTTACAGTTTAATAAGAATTTTTAAAATATGGATATCCATGTCAAGGGAACTGTTGGATTAGCAGGTTATAATTGTAATTCTGGTTCGCAAAAGAAAAAAGATTGAAACTTAGATTCTTTATTCTGTTTATAATCTCTTTTTTAGTATAGTTATAGCTAGGGAATGGTAAGGTTTTTTTCTATTCATTGATGGGTTCAACCATTTCAAAAGTTTGAAATAATTCTCTTTCTGAACATGTAAGTGCTATTTCCTGACTCTAAGATTCAAGAAACTGTTGCTGCAAACACTTATTTGGTATAATGGTTTGCTGTGTATTTTTATTTAACCTAGGAAAGAATTGTTTAAAGTTAACATTTATGGGTAATGAAAATACAATGAATATAGTCACTAGTCTTAGGTATGGTCTTCTAAAATAATAATGTTTTATTTTAGAATTGCATTTAAATGATATGCATGTTTATTTCAACATGACTGAAGTGTACATCTCTTACAAGGACAGTAAATTGGCCACAAGGGTAACCTTTAAATGTTTTGAAAGAGGAAAGGAATAAAACCCTAAGTAACAATGTTTCCCAAAGTTGGCTTTCAATAATTTTTTATATATTTTTATAATGGCTATACCAGCTTTAGGTAATAAAACTAGCTTTAAGCTGGTTATACTAGCTTTAAGTGATAGAAAAACTAATTAAGAGTTCTGCTGTTTACCAAGGAGGCAAGTAGATAACCTACAGAAGTGTCAATATTATTGTTCTTGTCATTAAATGAGATCCTTGTGTTCTTGTTTGCTTTCTTGGGTGGTTTTTGAAAGAGCATCTTTTTTTTTTTCTTTAAGATTTTATTTATTTATTCATGAGAGACAGAGAGAGAGACAGAGAGACAGAGACACAGGCAGAGGGAGAAGCAGACTCCCTGTGGGGAGCCTGATGCTGGACTTGATCCCAGGTCCCCAGTCATGACCTGAGCCAAAGGCAGACAGTCAACCGCCCAGCCACCCAGGCATCCCTTTCAAAGAGCATCTTAAGTAATAATCTTAAATAATGGAGCTGGCTGGTTTTTCCTGGGTAAAAAATACAACTTGTAGACACACAAATACCACCATCTTAAAAAATTTAATGCAGTTTTCATAGTAACTTAGTTAATCCTAAACCAATACTCTATCCTGGCAGTTTTTGTTTTGTTTTTATTTGTTTACTTTTCTTTCTTGGTCTCTTCACCTGATAGTAGTCAGTAGGATTTTTTGACTTTAAAGTTTTTGTCAGATACTGAAAGGGATGCTATGATGCTTAATTATTTTGATTCGCTTCAAAATCATGTTTAGGGATTCCTTAGGCCTATAAGTGGTCCTCATTCAGCCCCTTTAGTGTAGACATGGACTGTGTGGCTTGGAGATTGCAAAATCAAGGAAACAGTGACGATGTGTTGTGGTTTCTCAGGAATCCCTGTTCTACAAGCAGAAGTTAAAAAACATTTTATATTAGGAATATCAACAGCTCTGAAGCAATGTAGTAGCTAAAGCAAGAACATTTTTGCATACTGGTTTTTTGCTCACATTGGAGAGGGATGGCATACTTCTGAATTTGCTCCTTTTGATTCAAGTTGAAGTTCCAAAACAAAGTACCAGAGTTGATGGAATCCCATTTGAATGACCTGTTTTGGTTTCGAAAACACCTCTAGTGAATTGGGAAATGGATGGAGGAATTTTACGATATTGTTACATCTCAGGGCCAATTTTAGTTGTTCTAGTCACTGAAGTGCTAGGTTAGAAGGGCGAATAGGCAATATCCTTATACAGTCTGGCTTTGACATCTCTCACACAGCTGAGGGTCAGGCTGCTGGCTGGGAGGGTGCCCCATTCTTCCCCTTCTGGTTAGATGATGCTCTGCTGTGGACAGATGAAGTCTTTGTGTTTGCCGTGGTGGATGTAGACATCACCAAAAGTGAAACGTTGTCATCCTTTGATTAAAGGCTGTGGGAGACATTTGTAAATTATTATCTGAATCTACAATAAGTGTTGAGCTGTTTCTCTATGTTCATGCACATTTCCTGGAACTGTAATACTGGAAACAAATGTAAAGGTTGCCTCAGCTGAGTCAGCTCTTGGCCAGACAGGTTAAGGCTTTTGATCAAGCTTACAACCTCTCTTGAAGTGGTAGCATGGACTGCATTCCTAGTCCTGATAACAGAGGAACAAGCGTGTTTCTCAGTGCGCTAAAGGAATATTATTTGCATATTAAGTAAAGCCTCTTAAATGATTTTGAGATGCTTGAGACTTTTCTCATGGAGTGATTTGGATATGAGCAGTGATCACACATGTCATTTTTGAGCAGCTGTTGAAGAAGGCAGAACATGATTATGTCACGTGTTTAATCTATTACATCTGGTAGCTAGAAAAATTCAGAAATTCTCTGATAGTTGGAAGAGGAAGTCTCTCCCTTTTTGGAGCATTTGTATCAAAAACTCTGTTTTAAACCAGGAATTTTGGCTACTCGGTGGTGCTTAATTAAGCTCCCCATTGCAGTGCACACTGAGAAAGGAGAAAGAATTTTATATAAAGTGACTTTTGAATGGTTTCATTGGCCTAATACTGTAGAGTTCTAAAATTTTGGATAGAAAGTGGTGGGATTATTTTATTTTGGCCTTTGCACATGCCCATGACCCACTGAGACAGCGCCTTCATGAAATGAGGCCCTGGAAAATTTTCTTCTTTTGCTTTAGCCTAGATTGAGAAACATTGTAAACTCTTTACATTAGATCTTCTTTACCAGGACTTCAAGTCCACTGCATTCATTTCATTTTTGGTCTAATAGTACCTGCCTGGGCTATAATTTTAAGGCATTTTGTAGTGCTTATTTTAGCACTTTTATTTTACCCAAAAGGGAGACCTCATCTTTGCCCAAAGCCTCATTGCTATAGGAACTGAGCGGAGGATTTCCTTGGAGAACGTCTGCATTGAGTAATCTCTAAGCAACTGCCTCTGGTTTTGACAGCAACCCCAAACTTCATGAGAAGAAATCCCCTGTGATTTGGATGCTTCTGCAAGCATGTGGTTTGAAGGAGACAGTAGTAAAACCTACTTACTTAAAAATTGTTTTCTTGGCTTTTTTAAAAAAAATTTTTTTTATGAAATCCATTGAATTAGTTCTAGTACTCTTATTACTTACCTTTTTCTGTTACTTTGGCCAAAAATGTTTAGCATAATGAGCCTCTCAAAGAGTAGCTGTTGAGAAATGAAGAGTGCATTTCTTTGGCTCTGATTATTCAAGTGATTTCATAATAAGCAGAAGTACTATTGTATTTTTTGATGTGGAATACTTGGCAATGTCCCCTCCTCCCTCCTACAGAAAGCACTAAATTAATGATACCTTTCAAGTAACATCCATCTCTTCTATACCAGGTCACTTCAGGTGGAACATTCATTGGCATTGGACGGAAAACACCAGATTGCCAGGGAAACACCAAGTACTTCCGCTGTAAATTCTGCAATTTCACTTACATGGGCAACTCCTCAACTGAACTAGAACAACATTTTCTTCAGACGCACCCGAACAAAATAAAAGCTTCTCTCCCCTCCTCTGAGGGTGCAAAACCTTCAGAGAAAAACTCTAACAAATCCATCCCTGCACTTCGATCCAGTGATTCTGGAGACTTGGGAAAGTGGCAGGACAAGATCACAGTCAAGACGGGAGATGACACTCCTGTTGGCTACTCGGTGCCCATCAAGCCCCTTGATTCCTCGAGACAAAATGGTACAGAGGCCACCAGTTACTACTGGTGTAAATTTTGTAGTTTCAGCTGTGAGTCATCTAGCTCACTTAAACTGCTAGAACATTATGGCAAACAGCACGGAGGAGCGCAGTCAGGCGGCCTTAATCCAGAATTGAATGATAAGCTTTCCAGGGGCTCTGTCATTAATCAGAATGATCTAGCCAAAAGTGCAGAAGGGGAGCCAATGACCAAGGGAGACAAGGGCTCTAGTGGGGCTAAAAAGAAGGACTTCTCCAGCAAGGGAGCAGAGGATAATATGGTAACGAGCTATAATTGTCAGTTCTGTGACTTTAGATACTCCAAAAGCCATGGCCCTGATGTAATTGTAGTGGGGCCGCTTCTCCGTCACTATCAGCAGCTCCATAACATTCATAAATGTACCATTAAACACTGTCCATTCTGTCCCAGAGGCCTTTGCAGCCCAGAAAAGCACCTTGGAGAAATTACTTATCCATTTGCTTGTAGAAAAAGTAATTGTTCCCACTGTGCACTCTTGCTTTTGCACTTGTCTCCGGGGGCAGCCGGAAGCTCGAGAGTCAAACACCAGTGCCACCAGTGCTCGTTCTCCACTCCTGATGTAGACGTGCTCATCTTTCACTATGAGAGCGCTCATGAGTCCCAAGCATCGGATGTCAAACAGGAGGCCAATCATCTGCAAGGATCGGATGGGCAGCCAGCTGTCAAGGAAAGCAAAGAACACTCGTGTACCAAATGTGATTTCATAACCCAGGTGGAAGAAGAGATTTCCCGACACTACAGGTGAGCCACAGTGCGGGGGGATCACCAAGAAAGTGATAGAAAGAATCCAGAGGGCTGATCCAAGAATCACTGGAAATGATTGCAGTGACTTTTGGGGGAAGTTTCGAGACATGTAAACATAAAAGATCATTCATGAAACTGCAGATTATGTATTTATAGATGTGGTAACCACAGATTTTAATTTGGTCACTTGTTTCAGACCATTTACTCTTATGCTTCATACCTGTTTTAAACTGTTTGCTGAGTGTATTTTACAATTTGTGGTGATAACGGTAATGCTGATGAATTTACTCGTTTAGCACAATTCATTTGTTTGTCCTTGCTGAGTGACTCCACATCCCATAATTTTTGATGGAGCTGCTCCCAAATGAAAGGTGCCATTAGAATGTGTTCTCTTCTCTATTCCAACTGGGAACCATCAGTTCTAGAACACATTGCTCGTTTTTCTTTTAAAATGAGACAGGTCATTCTTCCAGCTTTTAAAAAAATTGAGTGACATCCTTGTTTCTCAAAGAAACAGTATTCTGAAGGTGAGAATTCTGTAAAATGTGTGACTTTGGATTTCTCTATGCCTACTCCTCTGATCGGGTAAAGCCACTTCAGTTATTTCAGATCCATCAACAGAGATACGGGATACATGGATACATTCTTGGTTTTTTTTTTTTTTTTTCCCCCACTTTCACCCTATTCTCTTTAAAAGTGTTACTTTTCCCAGTGAATCTTCCATATTTTCTAAAGATGGGTTTAGGATACATCTTTTCATTTCATTTATGGGTCCATTCCTTAATGAATTAACTCCAGAAATACACACTGTGCCAGGTATTGATGGGAAAGGAGAAAACAAGGCAAATGTAGTCCGTGCCCACACAGAACTTAGAGTTCATTAGGGAAGTCATTAACAGATCATTATGAGTATGAATAGCAGATAAAGTAGAGACCACTGAGTTTGAATAGAATGACCACATAGCTCAAAATGGTAGATGAGGACATGCCTCCCTGAGGATGGAGCACTTAAACTGAGGTGGGGTAGCATGAGTAGGAGTTAGTGTAGCAAAATGCTGGTCATACAGCACATTCAGGTATCACTTAGTGTCTAGTGCGTGCTTTCTTGTTATTGTGCCCCTAAGCATCAAAGTGAAGAGTTTATTAACTTTTTAAAATGTTTCTTCCCTAGGTAGAATCAATATCCTAGTTTAAAAATCTAGTAATTTTAATTTCCCCATCCCAGGATTTTAAACAGTTCGTCCCATTTTTTTTTTTTTTTTTTTGGAAGTTGTGCATTAGTGTGAGCGTGTGGGTTTTGTCAGCCACCAATAATGAAGCAGTTCATGTCCAACAATAGGCTAATAATGTTAGATGTTAATTTGAAGGGCATCCTAATGTTCACAGTGAATCTAAATGTTCAGAAAACACTTCCTTGAGATTTACACTGTTTAATTTATAAGGTCAGCCCTAGGAAAGACACAGTCCTGCAATCAAATGTGTTCACACTTGTAGTGAGTGTTTCTGGCTCCTCTGATGTTAGCTGCATGTTAATTTATTTCTGGGCTAGCAGACATTAGCTTCCTCTTGTGCTTTACTAGTGTGCATATACATTTGTTAGGTGGTATAAAAATTAGGTAATCCTCTCTGTTTTTGAAAGAGGAGGCTTAAAAAAAAAAAAAAGAAAGAGGAGGCTTCCCTTAATCGTGAGGAACTTAGCTACACCACACCACACACACACACTGATACATCTGGATACCAGATCACTTGCATGAGTGGCTTTTTTGAGGAAGCTGAGACCATTGCTTGAAAACATGTCTGGAAAAACAGTTTCTAAACCCTTTAGTTAGACAACAGCAAAAAAGCCACCCAAGAAATCAAAGTATGAATGAAAATATTACTGGATAATCTCAGAGTTTAGCTAATAGCAATGAAAATAAGCTCTAGAGGGAAGAGACTAGTCTTGTCTTGTTCATTGATGTATCTACACAATTTAGCACAGTGCCAGAATGGCTAATAAGTGCTCAGTGAGTAGATCTTTAAGTAAATGAAATGCCTGTGAGTTTTTGACTTTGCAGTCGTTAAGGATAATCCAAGATCTCCATGGTAAGTTACAGTTTAATCTCAGACTATTATATGGTCTTGAAACCCTTCTGAAGATTCAGGACTCCATGCCAAATGACAATTGTCTATGCATTTTGAATTTAAGTCAACCTTTTAGCGTTTTTTTTTTTTTGATGAGAAAACTGAGCAGTACTTGTTCCTAGGGCATAAAAATACTCCGGCATTTACTTTTTTAAAAAGATTTTATTTATATATTTGACAGCACAAGCAGTGGGGAGGGGCAGAGGGATAAGGAGAAGCAGACTCCCCACTGAGCAAGGAGCCCAATGCAGGTGTATATCCCAGGACCCTGGGATCATAACCTGAGCTGAAAGCAGACACTTAACTAACTGAGCCACTAGGCACCCCACTCCTGCACTATTTTAAAAACCTGCTGTAATTTGTGTGGTCCTGGATAGCCTTATGGATGCTGAAAACTTGTTCTGCTATTGAAGCATTTTCCCTACATGCTACATTTTGAAGATAATCTTAAGAGGACAGGTTTACCATATCACAAGAATATTTTTCTGGTTAAATTTTTTTTTTTCTGGTTAAATTTATGTTTACATATTATTCATGTTAGGAAGCTTTCTCCATAATTGTGTTATAATTAGGGAATATTCTAGGCTTTTGAGTGTTTTCTATATAAGCCTTATGGTGTATTATAATGGTAGTAGAAGCTAAGATCTATAAAATATGTGAAATCAGGTAACTATAAAAAATACTACAGCTGAGAAGCAGGAGAATTGATTGAGAGTTATGAGTGAAAACCTTGGTGAGGATTCCACTTAGTGGACGTTTTCAAGAAGAATCAGGTTTATTCTTTTTTTTTAATTATTTATTATTTAATTAAACAGTGTACCCATTCTCTAATTGACTGTCTACTATTCTCCTCATCAAAATTTTCTGTGCTATAACTTAGGTTTCTGGAGTAAGTAGGAACACTGTCTCTTTACAAAACAATTATAATAGATAAAACATACTTTTTGATGCCTTGCTAGACTTCCATGAATTAAAGAAATTGCTGAGGCTTCTCTCATCTTCCCTTCACCAATAGTGGACTAAACCCAGACAAGGGAGAAGTGAACAGCACACATGGAGTGTGAGGGGTCCTGAGGCAAATCCCAATATTGCTCTGTGGTCTGTCAAGAGACTAAGCCTGACGTCACTGACAGAGGGAGATTGCTGAATCTGAGTTTTACTTTAAGCTGGCACCTTGAAGGCCGAAAAGTGATTCCACATCCAGAGGCTCCTTTGACTCCTGTTAGAAGTAAACAGAAGTTTGTCTATATGAAATACTCCCAATTTTTACAACTCCATGGTATCTGTGGCATAATGTAAACCTTATGTGAGCTCATGATTACAAAAATTCACCATACAGATGGGGATATAAGCCATTCTATGGGAAATCAGTAGGAGATGCAAATCGTGGCTCTAGATACTCAGGAAAATTTTAAGTTATAAAAAACATATTTCTCAGTTCTAAAAAAGTTCTATAAATATAACTATTCGGTTATAAAAAATAATAAATGTTTAAAGAAATGAAAATCAGATTTACAAATTGATCAAACTACATGAGACTGTAAATGACTAGAAATGTTCAAAAAAAGAAACAAATGGGAGTTTTTTTTTTTTTTTAATATTTTACTTACTTATTCATGCGGGGAGCCCAATGTGGGACTTGATCCTGGGACTCCAGGATCCCAACCTGAGCCAAAGGCTGACACCTGGGTGGCTCAGTGGTTGAGCATCCACTTTTGGCTCTGGTCATGATCCCGGGGTCCTGGGATGAAGTCCCACATCAGGCTCCCCAGAGGGAGCCTGCTTCTCCCTCTGCCTGTGTCTCTGCCTCTCTCTCCGTGTCTCTCATGAATAAATAAAATCTTAAAAAAAAGAAAATGCACTTATTGAAACTTAAAACATGGATAGGTTCAATAACAGATTTGCAAATAATAGAAGGCAAATGAGTTAACTAGAAGTTAAATCTGAAGACATTAGCCAGAATATTTAAAAGAGGGGAAGGAAATGGAAAGTATCAAAAATAGTAAGTTATAGAAATGTGATAAGCTGTTTTAACCTTCATCTAATTGGAGTCCCAGAAGAAAAGAATATAGAGAATGGAGGTTGGGCAAATAGTATTTGAGGAGATAATGGCAGAAGATTTCCAGAACTGAAAGGTGAAAGACATAAGTACACAGATACAAAAAAGCATAGCTTATACTGAACAGGGATATATGCAAATAAATTCAGTCATAGACACATTGTAGTAAAAATGAAAATGCCAGAGAGGTTCTTTTAGAGCCCCTAGAGATAAATAACATACTAGCTACTTAGAAAATATGAATTAGGTTGACAGCAGAATTTTATCAGCAATAATGGAAACCGAAGAGGGAGAGATTCTTCAAAGTTTGGAAGGAAAAAACCCTACAAAAATAGTCAACCTAGAATTGCCTACTTATGAAAATCATCTTCTAAGAAAAAGCAGTTATTTTCATAGAGGCAAAAACCAGGGAACTGTGGGTATAAATCTAAACAACCGTAGCCTGCCTTATTTATACATTTAAAAAGAGACAGACTAAGTAAGGTCTTGGGTAACACAATTATGAATGTTTGTAGGGAAAATGATTAGAAATAAGTTGCTTTAATGCCCTTAAATTGTTTGGAGTTAGTAAGTGAGGCTTTGCTATACATACAAAACTTTTAAGGATAACCGGTGAAAGAATAGAAATGGGTACGTAACTTCTGAAGCTCCAGAGAAGAATGGAACAACAAAATAATATTCTATTTTTCTAAAAAAAAAAAAAAACAGCAAGGGAGGATACATGGGAAAATTTATAAATAGGTAAAATTTTAAAAGTAAGATGCTTAAAAAAAAAAGACTATCAAAAATCTGAATGAACCTGGATGGATTAAACTTTCCATTTAAAAGGTATTATCTGACTTACTAAAAAAGAAAATTCAACTCTGAGCTGTTTATAGGATACACACTCTAACTATAAGGCTATAGAGAGTTTGTAACAAAAAAGTAGACTTGAGTTATAGGCAATATAAACCAAAGGAATATTGAGATAGCATTATTAATCTCATATAATTTAGATTTTAAGACAAAAAGCATAGGAGGGAAAATTCAATACATTATAAGAGGTTCACTTCTTGAGGGAGATATAATAATTCTAAATATATATATTCAATGTAAACAAGTCTATCTATAAACAAAAATTGACAACTACATGGAAAATATGACAAACCACATTCATAGTAATAGATTTTAAGAAAATTTTCTTATTAAAGGTTGAACAGAAAAAAATTTTCTAAGATTTTTTGTTTATTCATGAGAGACACACAGAGAGAGGCAGAGATACAGGCAGAGGGAGAAGCAGGCTCCCTTTAGGGACCCTGATGCGGGGACTCAGTCGCAGGACCCCGGGTTCATGACCTGAGCCAAAGGCAGATGCTCAACTGCTGAGGCACCCAAGCATCCCAGAAAAAAAAAAAAAAATCAAAACATAAAACATTAGGACAGCAAATTATACTTGATTTAATAAAAATATATCAATTGTGTATCCAGCAATTTAGAGAATTCACATGCTTTTCAAGCAGATATAAAATACTTAGAAAAATTGACAGGTATTAAACCAAAAAGAAACAGATTTCAGAAAAACAGTATCATTCAGAATATATCCTTTGATTTAATGTAATTAAGTTGGGCCTTAGTAACAAAAAGGTAAGAATAGATGAAGTTATACAAGGCAAATGCTAACCAAAGAAAAAAGATCACTCTATCTCTGAAAATATTCAAAAAAATTTATAAAGGGTAAATATGATCAATACATATGACTGCATAAAGTGAATTGGCAAGTTCTGGCAATATCAGATACTCATCTTCCCAATGGAAACGTAACTATTACTCCTCAGAAGAAAATTTCTTTCACGAGTATACTTGGAAACCTGTGCAAAAACGTTCACAATAGTTTTTGAAAGCAGCACACCCTAAGCAAAAATCAAAAACAGAAATAGCAGGGGTACCTGGGGGGCTCAGCCAGTTACGTGTCAGACTTTTGATTTTAGCTCAGGTCATGATCTCAGGGTGGTGAGATTGAGCCATATGTTGGGCTCTGTGTTGGGCATGGAGCCTGCTTAAGATTCTCTCTCTCTCCTTCTACCCCTTCCACCCTCCTTGCACACACGCATGCCCTCTCTTTCTCAAAAAAGAAAAACTCAACTGATAATAGTAGCTATTGTCATTAAATAATTTGTAGATTTTTACACAGTGGAATATTACACAGTAGTGAATTTGAGTAAATGACAGTTGAACAATAGGTGAACCTTGTAAGTATAATTTTGCTTGAATAAAAACAAATTGAAGACTTTGTAGCTGGATACCATTTTATGTAAGTTCAAAACCGAGCAAAACAAAACAATATACATATGTTCATTATATGTGTGCATTTGTGTATTCACATATATACCATATGTATTCATATACATTCATGTACCTATATGAAACTATACCATAAATATAATCTTCTCTATGTTATCTCTCTCTTCTAGATATATATATATATAAGTATATACACACATATATATACATACATGGATCTCTCTGTATATACACAACACACATAGAAGATATATATATATTTTTATTTGTATATAATCATATTCTATGATTATGTTCCAGTTTTTGTTTTTTATAAGCCTCAATGTGAATGTGTATATATGTTTATTCATACACACATATATGTAGAATGTGTGTATGACTAACATGATATGATAACATGTTTTTTTTTTTTAAGATTTTATTTATTTATTTATGATAGTCACACAGAGAGAGACAGAGAGGCAGAGACACAGGCAGAGGGAGAAGCAGGCTCCATGCACCGGGAGCCCGACGTGGGATTCGATGCCGGGTCTCCAGGATCACGCCCCAGGCCAAAGGCAGGCGCCAAACCGCTGCGCCACCCAGGGATCCCTTTTTTTTTTTTTTTTTTAAGATTTTAGATATGATAACATTTTAAAATGAAAATGGAATATCAATTTGCATCAGTACAGAAGCCCAATAAATATTTGAATAAGTGCTCAAGCCCCCTTATGAGTAAATAACTGCTTAAAAATCCTTATCATTGTCTACCTGCTTGTTATCTAGAATGTGAAAAAACATGGACATATTTTTTGGTAGTACCTGTGATGACAAGCACCTGTCCAATTGGAAATTTGTGAGTCCCTTTAAAAATTTTTAAACAATGTTTCAATCTTCTAGACGTAAAATACATAACTCAGGCTGAAGGATATAACATTGGATTCCTTGTCAAATCAAGGTAGCTACTGCTTAATCTCTACCATAGAAGAGCACAGAAGAGAGCATGGACTGTGTGCTCTGCTAATTCTGAAGAAGAGATTTTATGATAAGCACTTAATTATCAACACATCTGAAAAAGCCAAGTACAAAGTGCATTAGCAGAGTTTCTCAAAAAGTGAGGGCCATGATGGTTACATTTAGATTTGTGTATGTTATGTGACATGTTCTTTTAAACAATACCTAATAAATCAGTTGCCTGTAGTACTTTGAAATGGACCTAATAGTTCAAGTTGAGAATTCCTATTGTGACACAGAACATTACCCAAGATACTACAATCCTTCAAGAAAATAACCCACAATTGACACTACCTTTATTTGTATACAGTAGAATTTTGGTCCTGAAGACTTTGTACAAGAAAGATGATCAATTCCTGGATAGTTTAGCCATGATTTCTAATTCATATCAGTTCATAGAAATCATTTCCCAAATCTTATTTTCTATTTTATAGAGAGGGTTGTCTTCCTATTTTGAACATTTGCTAAGGGATATATTTTTTTTGAAAGTGAGTAAGTGAATTATAAAGTAAAAGTTTTGAGATCTATGACAGTCATATTTTCTTCTACCACTTGAAAATGAAATGAACCCATGCTTCCTTTAAAAAATCCAGTTACTCCAAATGAGTAAACACTAATCAGATTATTTCAGCTCTAAAAATCCAAGATGAGGGATGCCTGGGTGGCTTATGTCTCTGCTTCTCTCTGTGTGTCTCTCATGAATAAATAAAATCTTTTTTAAAAAATCCAAGATGAGTGGATTGAATGGAATCTTACTCATAGTTCAGTTTATCTTTTATTTTGTAGACTGCTCCTCTGCACTTAACTAAGGTTAAATATTATTATACTTCCAGCTTCTAAAAGTTGATCGATCTGGTTATTCACCTGTAATTCCTTTTGTTGTTGTTGTTGTTGTTGTCTTTGTCCCTCAGATAATCTCTTCACCAGCTTTTCATTCCCTTATTTTCCAGTGTTCATAATCTCAACTGCCACATGTTAGAGGACTTTATACTAGCAAAATGTGTATTCCGGGGGTGTCTGGGCAGCTCAGCCAATTAAGTGTCTGCCTTTGGCTCAGATCATGGTCCCAAGATTCTGAGATCTGCCTGCGTTTGGCTCCCCACAAGGAGCTTGCTCTTCCCTCTCCTTCCTGCTTGTGCTCTCTTTCACTGTCTCTCTCAATAAATAAACAAATAAAAATCTTTTTAAAAACGTATTTATTAAAATAATGACTAATTTTATTAGGTAACAGATTTATTGATCTGTATTTAAATTAAATCGCCTTCAATTACTCTTTTTCTGTAGTAATTTGTCTGTGTTAGAATCCATAATTACCAAAAAATACCTTTCGAAGCTTAATTGATTCATATTTATGATTTGCTCATTTACTTCAATGTTCTGTTTAGTCATTGAAGAAGAAACAGATTTCAGTGGTTAAGAAGTACAGCTGTTTGGTAGAGAGCTTTTCAAATGCTGGCAGAAATCTCTGGAAGTTTACATTTAGAGGAGAAAAAGCATCACTCAGAGCTGACTTCACGTATACTGTGGGCTGGTTTATTATGAAAATAGAAATATAGAAGTATTACCAGAATAAGGTAATGATAGAGTAGCGTCTTTTAGCTGATCTTTTTCAAAGATCTAGAAAATCTCAGCCCTTTATGAATTTTGAAAGTAATGTTTAATCTCTGCTAATGAATGTGAAACACTACTGCTCAGGCCTCTGTACGTAAAAATCTGGATGGATCTGACATAAATGCGTTTTTATAGCACGTGAAAATTCTGTTAAATAACATAAGGAGTAAAACGTCTTTTTTCCCAGAAATTTTCTCACGGAAAAATTAAGTAGTTTGGTCTTTTGTTAGGCAGCTTATAGTTTTCTCTGGAGGCAAGGTATGATTTAGCTTTTCTGTCAAATTTCTTTGATTCATGTCCTTGTTATCTATAATATTACACGAGACATCCTAATTTTGTGTAAGTATATCCCAGATATTGCATGGGACATATTTGCACTCAAATATTTGTTTTTTTACACTGACATTCAGGTTGTCATTGTGTGTTTTATCTGGCAATCCTGTGTTAGGGAGATCTACAAAATGATGTCTTTTTTTCCTTAGGTAGCATGAAGATAGTGTTTATTATCCCTTTGACAGGAGAATATGGGGATTTAAGTTAATGCAAAGCATGTATTTGTATTGAAAAAAGTTTGGCTAAATGTAGCCAGAAGTTTTAGGAGTTTTTAAATAATGAAGAGCTTATTCAGAAAAGCCACTCAAAATACACCATCTATGAAATATCTATGTACTTTTTCTTAATATTTCTCTGCTGCTCCATGAGCCTACATATTAAACCCAGCATCCTAAACATCCACAGTTGCTGTGGTGGTTTACCCCTTTTGTTACTAAGGTTTCATTTACTACTGGATGTTCTGAGTAGGGCTGGATACACAGATGTGTGAACTTTGATCTTGATCTTAAGGCAGTTATAACTGTAAAGCAGGATATACACAGAAGTTTAATAAAAGGCAATGTGGAAAAGTTCTTGGAACAAAAAGAGATTTGGAGTAGCTCAGAGGGTGCTAGGTTTACTCTTGAGTTGAATCATTTAGAATGTCTTCATGGTTGAGTGCGTGGATCTTGGGAAATACAAGAAAGAGTCCTTAAACTTCTTTGAGGTTTTCATACTAATGCTGATAAAAATGAAATTCATTTTTGTAGGTCAGAGATAAGTCCGAACTAATGTATTTTCATGATGACTAAACTTTTATTCTTCTGTAATGTTTCGTATATTCGAGATTAAACTAATCTATTTTTATTTTTAGGGGACGTGGCATTATGTTGAAGGTCTTTTCAGTAACTATTGAGATAATGACACATGTCAGAGAATATATATACATGTTTCAGGAGCTAATTCCTGAATAAGCTAGTAACATTGCATCAGCTACCAAACAGCATGCATGAAGGAGGACTGGTGGACAAGTGCTAAATACTGCATCATGTCCTCCATATTATTTTATGTGAGTTGACTTACCTGTGCTTTAGATTCTTTCCCATGAAGTAGGGGTGGGAACATGTACTTTGTGTGATTGTTGAAGGACAATTATATAAATGGCCTAGCACTAAAAATAGTGAAAGATGATCCCCAATGAATTTTTTTTTTAAAAGATGAATTACTGTTTAAGGATTATGTTTGACAATGTTACATTTGTAGTTTAAACTTCCAAAGCTGTTCTGTTGACTCTCAAAGGTGGGTAATGTATGTGCTTTCCCAGGGAAGATGATGTTGGTCATCATAAAGAATTCATTTGAAAATGTTCTTTCAAGTGCTGAGAGTAAGTATACTCCAAACTAACCAATACCCATCTTGAAATTCTTTTTGACCGTGGCTTCATGATTCTTGCTATTTAAGGTGTGGTCTGGGCACCAACAGCATCAGAATCATGTGGGGTTTTGTAAGAAATACAGAATATTGGGTACTACTCCAGACTTCCAGAATCCGAATCTGGAGTTCAGCAAGATTTCCAGGTGATTCCTATGCATGCTAGAGTTGGAAAAACACTGCTCTGGATATTAGTGGAGGTTTTGAAAGAGTTTGTATGGCTCTAAGCTTTTGAAAGTAATGATGTCTTTTTAAAATATTTTCTATCGTTTATTTAAGACTGATACTGCAGGGAGAAAGAAGAGCTTCTTTCTCCCTGGTCTCTAGGGCCCTATGTAGCAAATTGCCTTTTCTGCTTTACCTAGTTGTGCTCAATGGCCTGAAAGATTGAGCAGTTTAGCAGTTTACTACTTAATTGTCAAGCTTTACTCTTTTCATTAATAGTTGTTATACCCCCAATCTTCAGATTCTGAATAACAAAGCTAGTAAGGGCATCTCCTGTGTTGCATTAAATTCGGGTGGGGGGTGCCTTGCGAGTGTGTTCATTAAGTTCTTTAGAACCACAATATATCTATTAATGTAGTCTGTAGATACTGGCCTCTGTGTGTCACCTGGGGAACTTTGTTAAAAAGTCCGATTCACAGGTTATGCCCAGGAGATCCTGATGGAGTAAGGCAATGAGAGGTACCTTGGACTCTGGATTGCTAAGAAACTCAGCCTGTTTTGCAAACCATTGCTGTAGTCAGTGTCTTCCGCCGTCAGATGATCAGTTTCCCTTCCTCTCGTGTTTTCATTTTCCATATAGTCAGTAGTTTCATTGATTTCTGTATAAAGTTAAAAATTTAGGCCTCCAAAGGTAGAAAAATAGAACATCGATCTGGAAGGTAGAAGCCCTGTGTTCCTGACTTGATGTAGATTAAAGGGACAAGTCACTATTTCTCCATTTTCCTAATCTGTAACATGGGCTTTATCCTTCAGTGCAATGTGAGATCAGATATGTGTGAGTGCTTTGAACTCTTCAAAAGAAAACGTGTGTGAGTTGAGCTTACTATTACAACTTTAATATCCTTTCTGTTAAAATGTGTTTTCCTTTCACCATAAAACGTGGTTCTCACTGAGAATATTATTGGCTCTGCAGTTTGTGGGAGGCGATTGTTGTTTAGTTTTTGCTTTCTATCCATTCCCACCGATCTCTGCACTCTGACGGTTCTCCAGAACCTGTGTCAGGGAAGGTTTTGTCTAGGAAGGTCAGCTCGAGAGCTCCTCTGTGTCATAGATCAGAACACCACTTGCTGAGACCTGCAGATGAGGCAGGAGTTGTCCACTGGGACAGGAGCTTAGAATCAGAGAACCTAGAAGCCCTAGGCATCTTCTCTGAGTGTGATGCTTTGTGAGGAATTCAGTGCTTGGACAGGAGCCCAAGGCCTTTGTATATTTATGAGGACATACCAGTCAGATCATCGATAAGGGTGGCATGTGTTGTCTTATTTTGGTGGAGGGATAGGATGACATAAAGATATTTCTAGATTTCAGACTAAGTAGATATTGAAGGCACATAATCTGATTTAATGAGATATATTACTAGACATATTATGATTCTAAACCACCTTAATGAATACACTCAAGGCATCTCCACCTCCCAAGACTTTAATAAAATATAGGTAATGCCTTTTCCTATTTTTGTGATTCAGACTCTGAAGATTCTGGGTCTATTAATGAAAAGAGTAAAGCTTGACAATTAAGCAAACTACTAGATTCCTCATTCTTTCAGGCTATTGAATGCCACTGGGTGAAGCAGAAGAGGCAGATAAAATAGTCTACCTGTCAGTGTCTTAAAGTAAAGAGTTGTTTAGGAGATAAACTTGATTTTAAGAATGATGTTCATCACAGTTAAGGTACATAGGGGAATGGAAAAGGATGATACTCCTTTTCACAAAGAGCATAGGATGCAGATTCACACAGAAGAGAAGCACTTTATTTAATTTTAGGGTTTATACTGGCTGACCCTTCCTTATTTACTTACTACTGCAGGTATTATTTACTTATATTCATAAGAACCTATCAAGAGGTGCTATGATTTTCATTTTGCAGATAAAGACATTGGGGCAATTTTAGTAAATTATCTGAAGTCACACATAGAGTAAAATACAGAGCCAAGATTGCAGTGCAGACATTCTGCTTCTAGATAGAGTCTATACTCTCAAATGCTCCAAGAAGAACTGAGATTCTGCTGTTTTAAAATATGTTGTTGCAAGGTACCCTAGGAAATTGTATTTCTTGTATTGTGTGTTGGTAATCTCTTCTTCCTGTTGCCCTAGAATTGACTTTATTTCTTGAAATAGCTTCACTGTAATTCTTTAGAAATTTTTGTACTTTGGAATTTTTTATGCTTTTTGTGCTTTTTGTTTTGTATAAAACATCAATTTTGGTAGAAGTAGCAGTGGCAATTTATCGTCTTAATTTATAGGATGGGATTCCCCTCACAGATTTCAAACAGAGACCCCACCATGTCAAGGAAACCGTAAGTTTATTGCTGTAGTGGACAGTGAATGAACTCATTAGAACTGTCCAGGGGTGAAGGTTGATGAGAGCTTGTGAATGTGCTTCCTGAAGTTTGTTTGTTTATTTAATTTGCATGACTCAATAGATTATGTGGTATATCTTCAGGAGGGTATTTCCTGGGTATGTTTTGATCTTTAACCATTCTAATAAATCTGTTTTTCTCTGTGCGATTGAACCTGTAGACATAACAATTTTTTGGTACAATTTTGAGGTTAGGACTTTATCTCCCATTGGAGATACTCAAATATAGTTTTGCTAGGAAGGTTCTTTTTTTGAAGTTCCCATAGGTTCTCCAGGTCCTAGATTTTGAGTCTTGTCTTTCTCCTTTGTGATCTGAATCCTGTTATGGGTTTTTCCGGCCTTGACCTTGGGGCAAGATTCTTACTCTTGGTCACATACATCTTCTCCTTAAGAGTTAGGCTCCTTTCACTTAAGAAAATTAATTTTAATATTCTATTTCTTATGGTCAATTAATCATTAAATTAATTACATTTGTTGCATTTCCTTTTGCTTTATCTTTACTACTTAGTGAAGAAAATAGGAGAAAAGATAGAAAACAATCTTCTATAAAAAGTAAAAGTTAAATATATTTATTTAGCCAAACATAAGCTGTTAATGATAAGATAATTTCGTAGTGCCTTCAGTACTCTTTTGACAATACTGGCTGAGATTTTGTTACATATCATAATACCTTTGAATTTTGCTTCCTTTAAATGTGAACATTCTTTTGTATTTTCAGCCATCAGACAGGTCTCAGAGGGAATGAAGTTATTTAGTACAGAAACTGTTAAGGTCCGAAGTGACTAAAACATACATTTATCCATGCTACTTCGGTGCCTATAACCTTGCAATTGCTTCCTTTAACCTCTGAAGATATCTGTCTGCCTGCTTACTGGGATCTACAAAACTCTAGATGACCTCTCCAGATTGTTTGATTGACCTACTTCCTCTTATTTTTTTCCTCTAAAGCAGCAATGGCCTCTGTTCAGACTTGCTAGAATGTGCGTTCTTCCCCTTCCTCCTCCCCCAACAAGAATAGCTCCTTTTCATATATTGGTTTTCTTTCCCTCAGAAAGGTCTTCCTGACTGTCCCATGCAGCCCATCAACCCCATTACCATCCCATCCATTTCATTCTTGGCACATTCCACTCTTTATAAGCTAATGTGAGGATTGTCCTTCCTGGCTAGACTCCAAGCACCAGGTGGACAAAGACAGGGTGAACCATATACCAGTGTGAACCCAGTGCCTGGCAAAGTAATTTGTGATGACTATATATATATATTTGTGTGTGTGCATATAAATGCATATGTGCTATATGTTGTAGCCTTTAAGCAATAGCTCTCAAAACTTATTTTGTTGCTTTAAGTTGGCAACACATTGCATCAGTGGAGTAGCAAGTGTTTCACAGGGAGTTTATTTAGAAAGCCAAAATTTTTATAGTTAAGAAAAATGTGTCTTGGACTCCTGGTGGCTCAGTTACTAGGGGTCTGCCTTCGCCTCAGGTCATGATCCCAGAGTCCTGGGATTGGGTCCCACGTCACACTCCCAGCTCTGTGGGGAGTCTGCTTCTCCCTCTTCTGGTTGCCACTCCCCCTGTTTGTGTTCTCTCTCTCTCAAATAAATAAATAAAAAATCTTTTAAAAATGTGTCTCATTCTAAGTCACTGGAGTACCTTTCCAGTATGTCATTTAGGATATAGTGCCTCTGTTCTTTGTTAATCAAATATTTGTCTTAATTTGACATAGTTCCATCTTTAATAGCAGAGAATGCTATGAAATTCAACAATAAGTTCTTTTATGTCTTTTAAAAAGAAAACACACACATTCACGCATTCTTTATGAATGAATATATCTGTACAGCGCCTGTCATGCTGCTTGACACCCAGCAGGCACTCAATTTGCTGAATGTTCCTAAATCCTCACAGATAGATTGAATTTGTTTTAAAAAATCTTGAGCTTTGGGGTGCTTGGGTGGCTCAGTCAGTTGAGAATCTGCCTTCAACTCAGGTCTATGATACCAGGGTCCTGCAGAGCAGGGAGCCTGATTCCCTCTGCTTCCCACTTGTGCTTCTCTTGCTCTCTCTTTCTCTCTAATAAATAAAAATATTTTTAAAAAACTTAAAAAAATCTTGAGCTTCTAATACATCTTATTTACTAGAGTATGTAGATTAGTTAGCCATATTTCATTGACTAAATTGATTTAAATTTTATGATAGAAAAAACATTGTAATCAAGTACAATTTAATACATATAAAAGCTGTATAAAGTAACACTAGAGATGTATGTATATTTATAAAGAAAAAAACGTCGATATAGTTTAAGTAAACAGAAGAAAAGTCCATTGGTGAAACCAGTGTGAAAAGAATTGTGTCTGTTAAATAATAATGATTTGGTGATTATCCAATGACGGTAAAGTGAACGGAGTGAGTCCTTCAATAATAAAACAAACCAACCGGGGCGCCTGAGTGGCTCAGTTGGTTGAGCGTCTGCCTTTGGCTCAGGTCGTGATCCCGGGGTCCTGGGATCAAGCCCCATGTCTGGCTCCCTGCTCAGCAGAGAGTCTCCTTCTCCCTCTCCCTCCACCTCTCCCCATGCTTGTGCTCTCTCAATAAATAAATAAAATCTTAAAAAATAAAATAAGACAAACCAACCAGTTTTCAATGTCACATTCTTTTTATGGAACCAAAAAAAATAGCATTTAATATTCCAGCTTTTGGGTGTTGGGAATGGTGTATTTCTTCCTATCCATTCTATTACATGAGATAAAATTCAGGTGCTTAAAGACTGTTTCTTTTTCAAAGCCCTTCCGAATGCTATTTTTCTAATGACTGTTTTCTTCTCCAGGAGAGCACACAGCTGCTACAAATGCCGCCAGTGCAGTTTTACAGCTGCTGATACTCAGTCACTACTGGAGCACTTCAACACTGTTCACTGCCAGGAACAGGACATCACTACAGCCAATGGCGAAGAGGACAGTCATGCTGTATCTACCATCAAGGAGGAGCCCAAAATTGACCTTAAGGTCTACAGTCTGCTCAATCCAGACTCTAAAATGGGAGAGCCAGTTTCTGAGAGTGTGGTGAAAAGGGAGAAGGTGGAAGATAAGGATGGGCTGAAGGAGAAAGTTTGGACAGAGAGTTCAAGTGATGACCTTCGAAACATGACTTGGAGAGGGGCAGACATCCTGCGAGGCAGCCCGTCATATACTCAGGCAAGTCTGGGCCTTCTGACGCCTGTGTCTGGCACCCAAGAGCAGACCAAGACTCTACGGGATAGCCCCAATGTTGAAGCTGCCCATCTGGCACGACCTATTTATGGCTTGGCTGTGGAGACCAAGGGATTCCTGCAGGGGGTGCCAGCTGGCGGAGAGAAGTCCGGGACCCTCACCCAGCAATATCCTGCTTCGGGAGAAAACAAGTCCAAGGACGAATCCCAGTCCCTGTTACGGGTAGGAAGGTTTAATTTTTAAATAATTCACCTATTTTGAAGGGAAAACGGGAAAACACACAGTCTCTAGATGTAGTATCAATTCATTCTTACCAACCGAAATGAAATAATCGGTGTCAGTCTGGGGATTTCTACTTGTAAGGCTGAAGTGCTAGAGAGTAGCTCGTGGGTGTTTGCGTGTACTATACACATACTCGATGCGGTGGTAGGCAGTCACTTGTTTGTCACTACTCTTAGCTCAGATTGAATGTTGGTTAATCATTCCTGGTGATTATGCAAAACAGCGAGGCTGTATTTGGAGAAGGGGGGTTCGGAATCCCAGAAGATTGCACATCTGTTATGTTGAAATAGGTAAATGACTTTTAAATTTTAAGGTGGTGTGACACTATAAATGGTTAACAAGGAAATTAGCAGAGATTTAAAGCACTAGGCGTTGCAAAGCCCATGGTGAGATGTGAATACAGAAATGTAGTTTTTGAAAACTGACAAATGCTTGTACAAATGACAATGCTTGTTGTTGTTCAGTTACCAAAAAGGGGGGAGAAATGAGATAGACCTAAGTGTGAGTGGTGTGAAAGGCATCCAAAGAAGAGAAAGAACCATGCGTTGTATATGATCACACTTCTTTAGGAAGAAAGACCTGGTCCCAGGTGGAAACACAAAACCTCTGAAAACGATAAGATCCTTGCTCTCTCTTCATGCTATGTAGCAATGTCAAGAAATATTTTAGATTTAGAAAATTTACGAACTCTCAAGTCAGTGATGCTTGCTTTTTGCCTAAGGCACCACCACTTCGACATTTCATCTTGACTCTAAGAACATTTTGAGCCTTCTGCATGATTTTGAAGCTTTGTGGGTGCCTAGAAGGTAGGATCAGAAAGCAGCTGACCTTTACAAAAGAGCCAGTTAGGAAAAGATAGTGCAGCCAGCCCGATGCTTTGACCTACAGGCCAGAGACCATAGATCCATAGGTCTCTCTGGATGGATTCTGGAGAGAAACGTTTCTCTTTCCAGTGTCTGTGTGGCTGGCTACTCTGCTCTCATTTCCTGCAGATTCTCTGAAGTCTATCTGTGCTCTTCAGGTTTCCCCAGTGGAGTTGAGAAATGCCTCTTGAAGGTACACAGTTCATTATAAAAGCTGTTCCCTTTCCTGGCTGCAGTCATGCCCTGGAGCTAAGAGAAAGGCTTGAATGCAGAAGAGGCTATATCCCTTGTACACGGAGAAACAAAGACTCATTCCTGCAGGGAAGGAGCAACTTTATTATAAGTAACTTTCAAAAGAAGATAAATATTTCCTGGGCCTTTCAAAAGGGTATTCAACTCAGGGAGTTTCTTTCCAATAAATATACAGATGGGGCTGCAATTGTCAATGTTCATTATTTTCTTAGCATGTCAGGACTCTTCTGGTCTCAAGTGGCTCTTTTGGTTTCTGGGTATAAGGCTGGAAGATATGTCTTAAAGTTTTTAAATTTCATTTTGCATCTTGAGAGTGTGTTGTAATTGGGTGCCTTACATCCGTATCACTATAGCTCTCCACCCATCTTTTTTTTTTTCTTTTTCCATTAAAATTATTTTCATCTGAGACATCTTCATTCAATACCAGGTTGTTTGGCTCTTTTAGACTCTTTCTGGAATATTACCTTTCCCGCCACCATGTATACACACCGAGAATTTGGAACGATCGATGTTTTTTTATGTGGTTAAGTCCAAAGCCTGAGCATGAGAGTGTTACATTTTTTGAGCAGACTGGGGATGATAATACTTTTCTAAAAAGTTGTTTTTCTCAATTCTTCCACTTCCTTAATTCCCTGACTTCAAGTTTCTGTTGCATCATTGCAACTGTTTCTTTAGTTCCTCCACATTAGCTGCTGAAGAATGAAATCTGCAGCGAGAGACTGGTTCACCATGTTCTACAAATAATCAAATTCCTAACCTTAGGATTTGTGATCTTTAAAGGTGATCATCTAACTAAATCTTGAGAGATGACCAAATTTAAATATATATATATATATATATTATAGTCTTGGCTCATTCTTCCTTGACTAGAGTAAAATGTGACTCTTTAAGATTGATATTTTCATTGTATTCGAATACTGCTTTTGGGAATCACCAGTTTTATTGGATATTTGGAATAGAAAGCATAGCTGATTTAATTTGTGGTGTATTTAGTGTATTTAGAGAATTAAAACTTATTAACGTCCACATATCTTAGATGATCAGCTTTTTAAGACATTTAAGAGGGCTAAGAAGCAGAGCCCATTCTGATTATGAATTTGACAAGAATTCTGCTTTGGTGGTAGAAATTGGTATTGCTGAGTTATCATAGCGAAAATGCTTTGTCTTCCCTTCATTCCTCTGCCATCAGTAAGGAAAATCCCAGCAGAGTATCACCACCACATTTACTAAAGGCAAAAACAACGTGCTTTATTTAATTTTGTATTGTAGGAGTCTAGTTATTAGTGAAGGTGCTCTATAAAAGTTTGTAAATTCACAATAAAATATGCAAATACAGTTTGCATGTTTTGAATGGAAATACAGGTATCTGTGGAAATGTATGCCTACAGAATATCACATTCATATTTGAGTATAATGGAAATGGAACTTGAAATTATCTTGCTCTTTGGCAGTTTTTTAGAAATAGTAAGCAACTTAAAAACAGAAAGTTGGTTTTAAAAGTCATTTTATTAAGTAGTGCATACGGTGTAGACTTCATAGAGTAAGTATGTATATAAATACATTTATCTATGTAGTTTCTAATATTAAAAGTAAGAACTTGACTATCAACTGACTATACAGATTGATAGCGAGAATCAAGCATGAAAATTTGTACAGCAGGAAATGTTAATTTAAAATGGTTCAACTATGCTGATTTATAGTGGAAACCTTTTTAAAGAGTAGGCTGACTGTATTTAGGGCCATTCACAAAGCACATAATTACAATGTTGCTTTCAGGATATTGGTCTTTCTGATATATATTTTTTAACTGTCTTCAGTTATGAAATTTTGCTGCACTCAAAGTGAAGAAGGAAATAAATACAAGAATCATAGGGAAGAAGAAAGATTTCAAAAAATTTTTTATTAGTTTTTTTTTTCTTTTGTTTTACCTAGATTAGGTAAGTGTTTGGCTTTTAGTTTCAGATTCCAAAGCAGATCATTTATGTATATTTTCATGTAGCGAATGTCTTTTATTTTTCCTCTGTTACCAGTATGGAATTGATGTTGTTACAAAACATTTTAAATTGTGTATGTGATCTGGGTGGACCATTGTGCTTTGAGGATGGCAGGGAGCACATTAGCATAAGCTTTATCTTGTAAATTGCTTTATGAAAATTAGTTTTTTGTTGTCTATTAACTACACAATGTTTCTGTAAAATCACTGGATTTTTTTTTCTTTTATGAGTAGGAAGAAGCATTAAAGACTTTAGACTCTGCTAGAAATAGTCCAAGTTTATAGGAAAACTTTGTGATTCTTTTAAAACTTCTAGAAGGATTTTATAAACATGAATAAGTTCCTGAAAATGTTTTGAAAATGCAGTTTTCTCATTTAAACTTAAGATTTGGCTCTGTGGAGAGGTTACCATATTTAACATTTTCTGTGCTAAAAGCAAAAGTTAATTGGTTTTAAATATTCAACTTGATGTTCCTTTCTCATTTTAAACTAAACAGTGTAGTGTAGTCAGAACTCAGTACAGTCGTGTGCCTTTCTCTGGCCAGTTTCTTCTATGATGTGTATTTACACAAAGGTATTTATTTATTCCTTTTGTAGACAGACTCATACAAATGCAACTGTATTAGTCTTATGATTTCCTGAATAAGAAATTCCAGATCTCATTCTGGTAATTGACTTTTTAGATTGGATTTTATAATATAGAAAGCTATGTCTTTTAACTGACAGCCGCATTAATAGGAACAAAACATCTGTCATTAAATTTCACAAAGATTTTGCCAATATCAAATGCAGTTTTTCTTTTAATGAAATGCAGAAGTATAATTGAGTTTAGATGGTAAATGTGTAGGGAGAGTTTATGGCAAATCAACATCCAGGTAAACATTGGCATGTCATAGTTGGGTAACTCATCGGCTCTAATTCTTCCGTAGGTTCAGCACCCTAGTCATTAGTACACTTTCTTCATGCATCTAGGGGAAAAATGATTTTAGATTCCAGTGTAAATTTATTTAGAGAAGTCTGTCCATTTCAATGTGTACATTTTGCACCACTTGGTTTTGGCAGAAAACCTTCAGCCATGGACAGTCGGAGTTGAGTTCCAAGTTGAGCCACTGTCAAAGGCAGGGCCTCCCAGGATCTCCGTTCATCCCACTCTTGGGATTATAATGCCTGCCGTCCTCACAGAAGAGCTGTGCAGCTTGCTTAATTAATGTTTGTCAGGCCATTTGAGATCGTAAGATGCAGGGTTCTAGATAAGTACAAAGTAGCATGATTATTTGTTCGTTTTGTAAATGTGATACCACGACAGCACAAAGTAGATGTTATTTTCTCCTTGCTTCAGTGGTGTTAAATTTATAGTTTAAAGATTGTTGATACCGGACAGTCCATTGAGATGCAAAAATGTTCTTTTGGGGACAGTCCATTGGCAGCCAAGCGGACGTTCAAACAAGCGACAGTGTTGAATGCCTTTACAACCACTGACAGATCGAAGCAACTTTTTTAACTAAAGATGATTTCAAGGGAGAAGTCTGATACTGGTTTTTTTCCCCTTCATGTTCAATGAAAAATAAAAGCAGTTTTTCAATCATCCTTAGGTAGTCGTGATGTAACATGTTTATGTATATAACTTTTTCTAACTCTATTTGAATATTTACATATGGATGTACTTAATCCCAAAGAGAACAGACTATACCAGGAAAAATGGGAAGTGTATACCTCTGAGATCACTGGTTATGGAGCTTGGTTTTTTAGGTTTTTAGGCCACATTGATAAATTCTCTTCTTTAGGTAACGATATTTGATTTGTTGATACTTGAATAAAATACTAAAAACCATTTACAATATCCAGAGATTAAAAATCCTTTTATCTCTGTGCTTTTGCCCCTGGATAGGTGAATTTCTGCTGTCCGCCTATTAGAAAAGGATATGATTTAAATTCAAATGTAATATAGATTTATTTAAAAAATACAGTTCATTCATTAACTTAGTTAAATGTAGCAATGAACATGACTGTTTTGTTTTTATTAAATAAAATTTAGGTAGCTTTTTTTTTCTTTATTCGTTATTCATCTTTTATATTGGTTTACTATTTTTGACAGTAGATCATAGCTAAACCAATTTGATAAACATATATATATGTTTGATTTTATTGTCTTGACCAATGGGATTTTCTTTGATTCTAATTTCTTTTTTATAAGTCAGCTCCATTGGTTCAAGTATTTTTGGAAGCATGCTTTTTTCTTTTTTGTAACCTGGGTTTTTTGTGAAGCCTGGCATAGTTCTGCTGGCCCAGGTTTGTACGGCAGGGGAAGCAGATGTATCTTTTAGTGAATTGGGCTGTAAGTTTGTAGTCGCTGTGAAATGGTATCCTTCAGCACAGTATCTGTTAATTATTTCCTGTATAACTATCTTTTGCTTGGCTTCCTTTTCTCACAGACTGCATGAGTCAGGAGATAACAGGGCCCCAAAAGGAACCCATTGTTAAATGTTCTTTCTTAGATGTTGGAAATGAAGAGTATATAAAAGGTGGCCCAAGTTTCAGGAGCAACAGATGGAGAATGATTCAAAAGTGTGTCAGCCGTGAGCTACGCAGCCTTGATGTGAATCTAGTACTTTTCTGGCAAAGTCTGATCTGATGGACGGATTTAACAGAAGTGTTGATTCCCTAAAATGCCAGGAAATTTTTTTTTTATTTTGGATTTTTGTATATTTTGTTATTTGATGCCAACAAAAGAGTAAATATTGTTTCCATTGTCGTATTCTTTATCCACTTTTCCCTTTGACTCTCTTAGGGAACTTTCACTAAGTATTTATACACAAAGACACTGACTAGTGTGGAATGGTCTACTAGTTAACTCAAGGAAGATTGGCAAGTAGGATAGTGCTGCATGTAAGTTGTGTTATGAGTTCAAAGAAATGCAAACATATCAGGGAAGTTTGAAGAATCTGTTTCTTTCATTTTGGTGAAACAACATCCTGATTTATAGATGTCTGTAATTAATTATAATTTATAAATAAAATAGAACCAGGCATATGACTTTATTTTAGAAAAAAATCCACAATACTTAATCTTTAGGCATCTCTTATGTTATTGGTGATTAGAAGTAAGGCAAAGGAATCTTTCTTTTCTTTTGTTTTTGTAAATGCAGGATGTTTGTTAGTAAGATAAATTCAGTGATTGGTATCATTATTTATGTAAGAATGATCAAATAGCTCTCACACATAATTTTACATGTTAACATTCCTCTTGAAAAATATAGTTTCTCAATTTAGAAGGTTTACTTTTGGCATATTAATTATGAAAGCGATGAACCATTTTATACCCTGGAAATTTACCTATTTGTAGCATCATGATTAACCAGAAAAAGATATATTATTATTATTTTTTAAAGATTTTATTTATTCATGAGAGACACAGAGAGACGGAGACACAGACAGAGGGAGAAGCAGGCTCCATGCAGGTCCGTACAGGGAGCCTGATGCTGGACTCGATCCTGTGACTCCAGGATCACGGCCTGGACCAAAGGAAGGCGCTAAGCTGCTGAGCCACCCAGGGATCCCCATAGATATATTTTTTAAAAGGCAAGATATACTTTATAATTCCACTAACATTTAAAAAAAAGATGAAAAGTGATTACAAGTCAGACATTTATGTGACTTAGAATACAAGCAAAGATTTTTAAAATAGATTTTTAATAAGCACAGTATTTTGTTTGAGAAAAGTGATGAGACCCATGGCAGTGTGTTATTGAATTCCATTTGCCTGTAGTGTTATATTTGTTAGATTTTGTTTACATTTGGATATTCAAGACTTATACTAAGTCATGAAGGAAAAGTCTTGGTAGATAAATGTCCTGTAAAATTATCTCTTCTCAGGGAATCAACTTCAGGTGTTTACTCAGTAATGTAGTGGATAGCTTGAGAATCCCTCATAGCTGCCCAATTTGAATTCTTGATGCGAAAGACAAAACCTGATGAAACTACTTCAGAACAATTGGATATGAAAGCATTAAAAAAAAAAAGAACTTAGTTAACATAGATGGATACTTATAATTGATTGCCAAGTCATTTAGTATTTCAGTTTCTAGGATTAAGAGTTTACTGCCTTTCCATTAGTTTATTATTGGATTAACAACTTTCATCCTCACCAAACCCTTTGAGGTTGAAGCTATTATTATCTTTTTTATTTAGGTAAGGAAACTGAGGTAGAGAAATTAATTAATCTGCCCGAGGTCACACCGCTTTTAATGGCAGAGATGCAATTCTGATGCTGGCAGTTTGACTGTGGTTCATGTTCTTCACCATTGCATAGCCTCTTTCGACTCTCCACGATCTGTTCATAAATGCTTGGCTGACTTTCTGCAATTTCAGAAAAAATTTGTTCCATAAAACATACACTCTTCATGTGTTTTGTGTCCAAAACAGAAAAATAACTTTTTGAAAATGATACAAATGATAGATGCTTTTCAAAAAAGAAGTATATCTGTATTATCATACAGAACACTACAGAAAATGAAAACCAGTCATAAGTTCCAACCTACAAATACTTTTCTATTCATATGTTGGTTTCTAATTTATTTTTTGTATGCATGCGAATGTAAATTTTATTCTTATATGGGGTCATTGCCTCACTCTTGTAATCTTTTTTTATTTAACAATATATTTTAGACATCTTTTCTCATCAACAAATACAACTTACAATATTTGGTTTAGTGTCTCCATGTTGTACTATGAAGTAGTTATATCCTAATGTGCTCAGTAAAGCCTACTGGTAAACATTTAGGGGGCTTCCAATTTTTAGTTATAAAGAAACTTTGATGGACTTCCTATTATGTGTTATTTTATTGTTTTGTCATTTCCTTAGGATAGTTTCTTATTATTCCAGCTACTTAAATGAAAAAAAACATGACTGATAACAAATAATGTTCAATGTCCAAATCACCATCCTCTAAATGGGTCATTTTTAAAATACAAAATAAATTCATTCTTAAATAATGCTTAGAGAATAATATCCTAGAAAAATTTAATTAATAATTAACTGCTAAACTGGAATTGACTTACTAAATGATGAATGCAGATAATTAAGGAAAAGGCAAATAATCCTAAAGAGTTATTTCTTACCATGTATATGGTATATAGCAATTGACCAATAGCCATGACTATAGTATGAAATGCTTACATATTGCATATGCAGCAAAGTTTATTTTGTAGAGAAATTTATTTTCAAGCAGGACCTATTTTCTTAAGTAGAGTTGAGTCATGAACAGTCAACTCAGGTAGACTTGCCTTTTTTAGGGGAGAAATTGCTGTTTTCCTCGTTTTAATTTTGTTCCATGGACAGTGTTCTGCTGTGCTTCACAATTTCTCATCCTAGTTTTAAAGTTTTTACCTTCCTTGTGTGTGTAATAGATTTGGTGGGTAATGGTGTGGGCTTTGAGGGAACATAACAGAGAAGTTGTTTTTTTTTTCTTTAAAACATGGAATTTAATGATCTTCATTTCAGTGTTTTGCTGAAATATTTATATTGATCCCATTAGAAAGTATTTTTCTTTTATAAGACTTTTCAGAATGTCAGCTAGAACATTCTTTGTTATTCCTTAATAAAGTATTAGAAGGACAGGAGCACAAGAATACTTTCTCAATTAGTATTGAGGTTGTGCTTGTTATATGCCACAAATACAGAGTTTCAGGCTATTCTTACCGACTAATAACACTTAGAAAAACATCCATGGTGTCGTTTTTATATGCAATGTAGTCAGACTCGTGTAGGGGAATTTGAAAATATATAAATATTACATTTGAGAGAGCTATTCACTTAAAAATAATTACTTGTTTTTTTTAAAAGACAGTATAAAAATAAAAAAAGACAGTGTAGAAGTTTAAGATATCTTTCCTGGTACATTAAAAAATGAAAATACTTTTCTTTACCTATAACTTCATAGAAGCATATCTGTTTCATAAAATATGGTACAATGAAAACACTGCTGGCCGTATATTAGGAGATACATATGTTCATTTTACTTCATTCTTCCTGTCAAGAATTTACAACTTTCTTGATTGAAACTTTCTTTATAATTCAAGAAAATCTATCTATTTTGGCTGAATTATGTATTTATTCAAAAGAAGTTGGAGCTTTTTAAAATGTGGATTACCTAGCTAGGCAATCTATGATCTACAGATTAATTATCTAGTTAATATGACTACCAAAATTTTAAGATATATATATATATATGTATGTATATGTATACACATATACATATACACACACACATCTATATATGTATGTATGTGTATATAGCCTAAAAGTAAAACTGGAGGTTTTATATGTATACACACACACACACAAACACACACACACACACACCATGTGTGTCTATGATTTAGGATGGATTTTAAAATCAAATTGAAATTTAGAGCTTGCCTCAAGTTCATATGTGATTTAAATATTTCAGAAGATTCCAAGATATATACTAATTATTTTCGAGAAGGATGTCTAGGCTGCTGAGGTCACAGTTGGGTTTGGAGGTGGGTGTGTCCCACCTTTAATAGGCTGTCTTTAGTGTGAATCAGGCTTGACTGGATTTTATGTTCTGGTAAAATTAGATTTCATGTTTTCTTTTTACTCTTCCCTTGTGATGCAGTGGAAAGAGGACTGGATTTTGGAGGCAAGGAGGTTTTGTGTTCTAGACTCACTTTGTGACTAAATAGCCGTGTGACCCTGACTGAGTCATTCAATCTTTGTGCACTGTTTCCTCTGGAAAATTATAGAGCTTGAAGTATACAATTACTCATCTCTTTAAAACTGCAAATTCTAGGGACAAGTCAATTTTCTATAAAACCTTAAACTTTCAGGTCTGTGAGGCTACCTTAAGAAAAGTCTTATTTTTTAAACTCACTACTTATTCCTGGTGTCCAAAGAGAGATATCACATACTTGATGTATGCATTCTTAAATCAGATTTCCCTCTAATGACAAAGAATCTATAAGTTATCAAAAAAATACTGTCACAATGCAGTCTGAAATCTTCAACAATTATATTCTTTGAGCTTTTTTGAGCTTATCTCACAAAATATAGCTCATTCTTTCAAAATAAATTGTTTTAAAGAATCATGTTATTAAGGGCTTGCTTGTGTATGATGATAAAGGGAAGTATGTACAATGAAAATAAAATAATTCTGGTGAGAATTTGACATGCTTGAAGTCTATTTCCTCAGTTTCTTGGCATTGAGTGGTGATGCCTGTTTTGTTCACAGTCAGATGTTCAAATCAGAGTTTTGGATGCAGAAACTAATTTTAGTAGGTGGGGTGCAAATTTCTTATGAGTCCATGAATAGACTCTAATCCCAGCTGTTTCATTACAATTATAAAAATAAAATTGGCTGTGAATCATTCAAACTCAATTTAATGGATGTGAATAATTCAGTTTCATCCCACTGAAATCTTAAAACTATAAACCTATCTTAGATTTTTTATGCTCCTTCAGACTTAGTATCCCTTATGCACATATGACTTACTTGAAGTATCGCTGGTCATGATGAAAATGACCATATTTCCACTCAGTTCCTGTGGGCTTTGGGAGAGGAGCTGGTCCCTAGTATGAGGTGAGGGACGAAATGGAGAAGCAATTGGGAAGAGTCTACAAAAAAGAGAAAAGGATGTTTAATTAGTATCTCTTAGCTTTTTCTTTCTCATTAAAATATACATGTTCATTATAGACATTTTAGAAAATATAAGAAAAAATAAGAAAATGCTTAGCACTCAGTGCATCCTTTTCTGGACACACACGCACATACACACACACACCCCTACACACATAGACATATACATACAAATACAAGTTTATAGGCTTATTGTTAAATAACCTCCAGTTTTACCTTATAATAAATGGTAAACATTTTTCCATATTAGCATATATTCTGCTACATCATATTTATTGACCTCATGGTTTTTCATTATATGTTGTACTAGAAAAGATGATTATTGATTACTTGTGGTTGGACATTTAAGTTATTTCCAGTTTTTGCTATTATAAATAGTGTTGTATTGAATATCCATGTAGCTAAATAATTGTATCTTGCTTACAACTTTAAATTGTTAAAATTGATTTCCTTATAATCAGGTGCCTCTACGGGATGATACAATAACAGAATTTATTGGCAAGTATAAATTATTTTACCAGGCTGTGTATATATACTCTTGGGAAACAGAAAAATAGTATCATTTCTTGACTTTAATTAGCTGGAATTACCTCATAGTGGTAGCTAAGAAATAGAAATCCTAATATTTTCTTTAAAGATCATTATAGGGGAAAAAGTTAATATGATGGTTTGAATAAAGTGTATTTCTGAAGCACCAACAAATAATCAAGCAATCTGTTTACTTTTATAAGTTGAAAGATAGATTCCTTAGTTACCTTGGTATTCAAAAATTGTCTAAATAGTATAATATACTAAAGTGAGTCTTACAATGTAAATATATAAAGATAGATAGATAGACATGCATGTACTATCTCAAGGGATTTAGCTGTCTCCATGTACTATCTCGGATTTAGCTGTCTCCAAATCTTCTTAAAGCTAATATGTTTTGATGAACACGTAAGGTTGATGCTAATAGCTACTCAATGAAGTGTTTGGCACACCAACTCTACACTGAAATATTTGAATTTATTTTAATTTACTTAAGGTCATTTACATAGTTTATTGTAAAGTAAGAATAAAAATCAAGTGTTAAAAGGAAGTGTAGAAAACCATTCTAAACTCTGTCTCTTTTCATGTGCTTTTCCAGGCATCTTACTGCTATATGCAAAGTCCTTTCATAATATTAGAGACTGGGTGGTTGTATTTCTAGTTCATGAAATTTCAACAAAATACCCTTTTGTTTGTTTTGTTTGGGTGACTCAAGTGCGTAGTTGGTTGTGTCTAAATTTAACTATACTGATACTCACCTGGGTTCAAGATTTATTTTCAAAGAACCAACATGCATTAGACCAAACTAACCTAGACTCCAAAAAACTTGAAAGAAATATAAACCCAAAATAAAAGATTACTTTGTAGAATCATTCCTTGAAATATTGGTGTCTAACTTTTCTTGTCATCCAGTAAATAGTTTAGCACCTACTAGGTTTCAGAAACCATGAAAGACGCTATTAAAGATAGGACTATGAGTAAATCAGGATTCCTGCCCTCATGTAATACAGTCGTTATAAGTAATAAGACAGGTATATGGACAAATATAGTATACAAAAGACTTCCATAAAAGGGAACAGGAGAGAGAAGAGCAGAGGTCTTTGGGTGTTTAAAGAGGAACAGATCACATTCAGTTAAGTGGCTAAAGATCATGGTCATAATGTGTTTTCTAAACTGGTTTTGGAGAAAAGCCTGGCCTTTCAGTGGGTGAACATGACAGCATGGAGGGCAAGCTATGTAGTTAGAACAATGTGAGATGCGCTTAGGGAACTTTTAGGATGTAGATAATAGAAGAGCTTGACCAAAAGGTATGTGCAGTGTAATTTTAGGAACGAAGACTTGGCGTATAGGTTAGGAAAATTTCTTTAAATGCGTATTTAAAAAAAATATTTTAACAAGGAGATAGCCATCATGAGATTTGGAGCCAAGGATGGTTTGATTCAAACCTTTAATAAGGTTAATACAGCATTTTATGTAGGATATCTGGAAGGGTGTGGGTAAGTGTCCAGATTTAAGGTGAGGGATGTTAATTAGTAGGCTAAACTTTTACCCTATGAGTAACAAAGACTTCATGCTAGGATAGTGAAAATGAGAAATGATTCCCATAGACACAGTAGATGTAGAATCTCCAAGAGTTTTTTATGTGTGTTGATGACCAAGAGGATGGGGGTTATGATGAATGAGGCTTTGAGTTTGGAAGAGGAGTCTAATAATAGCTAACATTTGATAATCACTGTGGGCCCGGCCCTGCTCTTTATTCTCTAGTAACTCATTGACTCTTCACAATAACTCCATGACATAGATGCTACCTTTAATTTCATTTTATAGAAGTTGAGTCTCATAGATGTTTAAGTTGCTAGCCAAAGTCAAACGGCCAGTTAGTGACTGGGTCAATCTAGATCATGACCCTGTAGTCTGGCTTTAAAGTCCACATTCTTTGCTATATTGCTTTTGGGTGAATGGTAGCATCATTAGCAAAACTCTAGAGTGAACTGTTTTTTAAGTGTAAAGTAATGAAGCTAGTCTTAAACCTACAAAGTTTGCAGAGCATTCAGATGCAAATATCTGATGGATAACAGGAAATGACATCAATTATAAGAAATACAGGAGTTGGAATGACTTCTAAGTTCATTGGCATTCATTTAATAGAGTTTATATAGAAAGCTGATTTGTACAAAATATTCTAGGAGTAATATCAACATGGACCAGCTATGGACACTGACTCTTCAAGTCATTTGCAGACAAGTGGGGGAGATAGTGTTCAGAAAAAATGATTATAGTTTAAGAAAAGGGGTGTCAAGTGCTATTTAGTGAAACAAAACGTGGTATTTTATTTTATTTATTAAAACTTTTTTAGAGGAAGAAATGATCTCTGCTTAATCCGGCCATCAAGGAAGGCTTCCCGGAATAGGTTACTTATTAGTTGGTTTTGAAAAGGGTTGGAGTTTGAATAGATGGGGATGGATGGAGCAGGGGATTACTGGGGTACAGGCAACAAACAAACAAATGAAAAAGAACTTTGGTGTTCGGAAAACTTGAAGAAGAAGCAAAATCCTGAAGTCAAAAGAGAATACAAGTAGAAGGTGAGCTTTGTTACTAAAAAAAAAGGATAGTGGCCGAGCCCCCCTCTAAAGTGAAAGTTACTATTTTGATATTTATGAGAAAATTTTAAGGTCCTCTGTGTATGGCAAAATTTTTTTAATTGATAGGATTTAGAATTTCACAGAAGCATGCATTCCTCAAGAGTCTCATTATATACATGCTAAACACAAAGGAAAGAGTAAGTTTGAGAGCAGAGTTGGGTATTTTAATCAAATTCTGAGGTAAAAATATAATAATTTTATTAATTAGTGTAAATAAGCTTCAGAAAGTTTTTTTTTAAGTTTTTGAAACATACACATACGGTTTATATAAATATGTATATAGTGTATGCGTGTCATGTACTCTTTTATTCAAATATAAGTTAAAATAACTCAGGGCCACTGCTTTCAAATCTAAATGAAAACTATTCTTGAATACCATTTAAAAACGTATACCATACATACTATACAAATTTGATTCGTTATATATAAGAACTATTATATTTTAGTTTTTGTATTGTTCTGATTTATTCACTAATCATTTCTTCTAGATTTAATCCATGGGCTCATTTTCATGTCTTATTTTTAATGTCTTATTTTGTCATTGAGTAGAAAGAGAGATTCTTGCTTGCAATATGTCACCTTTTTTTTTAATAGCTAAAACTGTTACATATCTTAATACTGTATTACATTAAGTCATTTTAAAAGCATTGCTTCCCCTTTTGTTTAAAATTCCTACAGTCTCTGAGATATTGGTAGGGGGTTAATGGAAGTCTTGATTAAAATCTTCCAAGCTTCAAGGCTTTCAGTTCCTGTAAACAATTTGGATCTGAGAGATAAGCTTATTTTTTTTACTAGTCTATTTACTGATTTAATATTAAGAAAAATTATAAGTTTTTTCTTTTGTTTTATTTTAATAAGTAGACATTAAAACGTATTTTAAAAGGTCAACCAGGGATCCCTGGGTGGCGCAGCGGTTTGGCGCCTGCCTTTGGCCCAGGGCGCGATCCTGGAGACCCGGGATCGAATCCCACGTCGGGCTCCCGGTGCATGGAGCCTGCTTCTCCCTCTGCCTGTGTCTCTGTGCCTCTCTCTCTCTCTGTGACTATCATAAATAAATAAAAATTTAAAAAAAAAAAAAAAAAAAAAAAAAAAGGTCAACCACAGTCCGTTCTGTGATGATCACAGAATTTTTGGCAGTCAAGTTAAAAAATTCCCCAATGATACAGCCTAATCGTTTAAAAGTAAAGGAGCTGTCTTGAGCATATCAATTTTCCATTATTTAAAATAGGCCTTTCAAGTTTTTATATCTAAACTGCTTTTTTAAGTGTTTTTTCCCAAAGTTGAAAGACCATGAACTCTAATCATGAATTTATAAACCTAACTTGCTTCATAATAGCTAACCAAACTATAGGTGGATAGAAGTCTCTGAGATAGGTAGAAGTTATAGTATAGTTGAGATTTACATTTGGACTCACGAGCTTGTAGGCATTAATTATCCATCTTTTTTACAGCCCAAATTGGTCCTGCCTTTTTCTAGGACAATTGTCTGCACAATATTCTAGATCAGTCAAAAGTCTTAGTCATTCTATTTTTAACAAACTGGATGACTGTTCAGACATGGCAGGTTTGCATGGGATTGAGTTGGCACCCCTGTAGTTTCTAATCCTTATGATTTTAGTGTATGAATTTCACTGTGATAGTATGAATGGGATTTTCCCAGGGACTGAAATTGAAATCTATTGAAGTGTGTGTGTGTGTGTGTGTGTGTGCGTGTGTGTGTGTGTGTGTGTGTGTGTGTGTTGGAGGTTTTTCTCTGAAGCAAGGGACATTTGGACAAGTTTGGAAAACAGAACAAAGATAAGAGAGAAACAGCAAATACCACGTCTAATAATTTAGCCATTTGTGAATTTTGATCTCCTAGTAGATTACAGTCTCCTAAGAGAGAAGGACTGTGCCATTTTTATATTTCTATTTCTCATTGGCCCTGCCATACTCCTCATCTCTTAGTAGGTCTAGAATCGATATATTTTTAATTGACTAGAATCCTATGAGGATATATGCACTTTTAAAAATTTTTGGAAAACCGTATCCTAATTTCTGCATGAGACTGCAGTGCTGCTTGTATAATTTTTCTACCATAGTTTATATAAACTACATAGTTTATTACAAACTGATTAATCTTTGAATACTCTTTAGGACCAAAGGATTAGGTAAGTTATTTCTTACATGCATTTTTTTTCAATAACCATTAAAGTTTAATATTATTTAGTGAGTTGCTTACTCTGGAAAAAATCAATTATAGCAATTTTGGGTTCACATAAAAATTTTAAAAATATTTGAGCTTTACTGGGCCATTTTTAAATTTGAGGGTTTTTTTTTTTTTTTTTTTTTTGTTATCTGGGAAAGCAGAGATTTCTCAGAGCTCACAGAATTTTTTTGATACAAGAATCTAGAGAAGCAGTCTGCCAATGTGTTTCTAGGCTTTAAAAGAGTTCCAGTAAAATCTAAAAGATTTATCTTTATTTTTAAAAATCCGAATCCAATATTCATTTTCTTTTGTAAATTCTTTTTAAAAAATTAGTTCCAGGTTTGATTTTGGTTGAAGTAATTATTCTTATGCACAGCTAGTAGTTTATAGAGCATGATGATCAACATTGTGTAGTCTAAAATGTGGGAGGAAAGTTTTGCCATACTTCTGTACTGCTCCCTTCTAAGGAAGGGGAATCTTTTAGAACATAGGGTTCTTGGCCCAAGATAAGAGGAAATGTACAGTGGGATCATTTATCCCAATAGACCAAGTTGAGGAGATAAAAGGTTTACAGCCTGGGAAGCATGATATCAAGAAGAGAAAGGTATTCATTGATAGTTTTCCTGGTGTTTGAAAGGTTTTGTGGACTGAGGAATGCATGTGTGGTTTATACAACAAATCCAATCTCATCATCTTAATCTCCTGGCCTTGAAGAAATGAGTAAAAGTACTGGGTTGTATTTGTGGAATTGAAATCTATAGAGGCACAGAGTTTTGTTGGAGTTTTTATTTGTTTTCTTGACCCTTTAGGAGATGAGTGGAGGGAGAGAGAGAGAGAAAGGGTCTAGCTGTGTGCCAAAGGAAGCTGGTGAATTTACTCTGTTCCTAGGGTTGAGGATGTTGAATTGTGTCTACTCTACAGTATCCTTCTGGTTCCAGATTTATGAACTTTCAGGATTGGAATCCATGAAAAGAGGAAGGAATGGTGAAGACACGGTCAAAGTCAGGAAAGTATTGCTATAGTCTTGTCCTACACAGTTATTTTGTTTGGATGGTTTACAGAGATTTATCTCCCTCAGTCGTCTAAAGGTGATGTAGTAAGTCATTTGCAGGTAATGAAACTCCACTTAGTTCCTTTTTTTCACTCAAAGGCTAATCTGATTAGCTCTAAAACATTTGTTCATCTTTTTATTCAGTATTTGAACTATGCCTATGGAAGACATATGGATTTAAATAGTACTTGGCTTACCATCTGCTGATAAGGGAAAGTGAGATGCTAAATCAGAGTGGCAGGAAAGTCTATTTCAGTAGAAGCTATTTCGATCTGAAATACTGTAGGCAATCTTACAGAGTATTTTAATTGGGATTATATTGATGTGTGTTCGTAAAAGGGGCACATTTGCTGATATGGTTCAACTTATATAATCATTAAATTTATATATCAGTGTAGAGATGTGAAGCAATGTAAAATTTTGATCCCATTAATTAAAGACTTTTTCCCCCTAAGGTAGTCACTTATGGGAAAACCTTTCTGATGCATTTATTTTAACAGAATGGTATATTTAATGTCTCGTGGTGGAAATTAGAGTGCAAAACATCAACTTTTCAGATAAATTCTTTAGAAATTTAAACACAATTTATTCTTCTAATACAGTACTTATTTGTTGAATAGTTTTATGGTGAACTACATTTTATGGTAAAAACATTCTGAAAATCTGACTTAACCTTAAGAAGATTAGAAGAAGAAAAAGAAAATATCTCTTTTTATGGTAATAAAATGCTGATGTGTAATGCTACGAAGTCTATAATTATGCTATATTTATGTTTCAAGTTAAAATTCTGAGAATGTAGAATCGTCCAGGCATTAAGAATGATTGGAAATATAAAATAATCATGTATATGTGTATGTACATATCAATATGTATGCATTTATAATATATATGTATATAATTTTGATAAACCAGATTTATTTTTGTTTTTCAAATTATTGGCTATTCTTCCCTAAAATGTGTGCCTGGCATGTCACTTTTGATTGGGGTAATACAAGGGTCAGTAACACATGGTTTCTGCCCTCTAGGAAGAAAGACAGACAAAGATGGTACTCCTACAGTCCATATGTATGCCACTCACTTTCACAGGCAATATCTCAGTTAATTCTCTGAGCAACACTGTGATGCTGAACATTTGCAACTCTATTTTATTTTTTTATTTTATTATTTTTTAAAGATTTTATTTATTTATTCATGAGAGACACACAGAGAGAGAGAGAGAGAGAGAGAGAGAGGCAGAGACACAGGCAGAGGGAGAAGCAGGCTCCATGCAGGAAGCTCGACGCGGCACTCGATCCCAGGTCTTCAGGATCACACCCTGGGCTGAAGGCAGCACTAAACTGCTGAGCCACCGGGGCTGCCCTACAACTCTATTTTAATGAAGACACTAAGGTATAGAGAAGTTGACTAAGTTGCCCCAAAATAACACAGTTAGTTTAATTAAGTTTAAAGATTATATGACAAGTTCCCATGGTGCACTGGGCACTGTTCTAAGTGCTAAGAAATACAAGATGAGTAAGACAAAGTCCTTGCCCTTGAACACAATCTGTGAGGAGACAGAAACATAATGGGATGATTTTTAATGCAAAGTAGAAAGTGTAGGAGCAGAGAAGCACTCAGGATAGGCACCGGTCTTGGCCTCGGAGGTCCTCAAGGACTTATTGAGGGAGATGATGCCTGAGCTGAATTTTGGTTTGATGACTAGAGATGGAATGAGAGACCCAGGCCAAGGATTCACAGCATTAGTTAAGTACTAGAGTCATGAACCAGCTTACATGCAGTTTATCTAGAATGGCATTGTATAGTCCAGTAGTAAATAGTCACATGTGGTTTTTGAGCACCTGAAATGCCACTAGTGTAAAAAATGCAGTGTGCTGTGTGCATAAAGTATCTACCAGATTTCTAAGACTCGGCATGGAAAAATTAACATTAAGCTATCACATTAACAATCTTATTATAGTTGCATTTTGAAATGACAATATTTTGAATATATTGAGTTGAATTAGATACACTTAACAATTTTACTTAGATTCAGTGAATTTAACTCACTGATTTAACAAATTAGAGATGGTTTGGTGTTTGGGAGACTTTAGAATTTTCCATAGTATGGCTTATGTTCATATTGTTTTGTTGGTGCATTTGAGTTATTGAAATGACAGACTTGGGGTGCATTGGTCTTATTAAATAGCTGGGCACCTCATTCGCTTATTTCCACGGGAGAATATGAGACAGATCCTGAAATCATATGCACAGTACATCATTTCGTGGAATTATTATTTTTTTTTAATTTGGAAACTTTGCATTCAATTTATTGCAGATAGGTTTACAGATTTTAGATGTTTATGACTACTCTTTTTCTAGTCTAAAATAATTGCTGATTTGAACTAAGATATTTTCTGAATATTCTTTTCTGCACGAATCTTTTTAAGGTATAGAACTTCAGAAATTTCTGTCAAACTTTGATTATACCAGTTTATCCCCCCATCATTATTGAAATGTCCTGTGTCAGTTTTCTTTACAGAGGAACTCATGAGGATCTAATTGAGAAATCTGGAACAGCCTGGAACACCAGGGTCTTACAATGTAATTGGCACAACACACATCAGCACTCCAGATCCTGTTGAGGGGCTGTCCTTTCTTAGATGTGGTGATCCACGTTGGTACTGGATGAATCCCTTTCAGTTGATTTTGCCAGGTTCTACAACTGGGTCTGTGCCTCAGACGCAGAATGTCTTTCTCAAAAGCAGGTATTATATTTATTTTTGTAACATTCACTCTTAGGAATACCACAGTTAGGAATAGCAGCACAGTATTCTCATTGATATATTACAAACCACTGCAAAATTACTGATGAATTAGCCATGTCCTTTTTGCATGTCAGAAAAGAGCACTCTCCTGTCTCTCTAAGAGAGCGAAAAAACCAGGTTACCTATAAATATTCTAATGCTTATGACGACAAATGGCACCATCTCAGTAAATAAATGCCCTTTCTATTCTTTCTCTCTTTCCATTCAAATCCTTCCTTTCACTCCCATTCTCTTTCACTATCACATTGAGTTATTCCATAGATTCAGAAGCTCTCTTTGCAAAGAGGGTGGTGTAAAACTCTTCATATGAGAGGAATTAAACCGTTAGTCTCTTGGAAGTAGAAGATTGTTATACCCAACCTTCTAATCCCTGCCCCATCACAAATTCCTGGCATGGGTTCTCCTCTTCTGCTCAGATTATGTAAGTGTGGCCTGTGAGGTGGTACCTTGCTTAGCAAGGCTACTTGCTTCAGGTATTTGGAAGATGTTATGTTGTCAGGCCACCGAAAGCTTTTTAAGTCACTATGCTAGTGTTTATTTCCAAATCCGATTTCTCACATTTGCCTTGAATATGTTTCCAAATGTACAGGAAGACATGATCTTGGTGTTGAGGGGTATACATTTTTTTTTAAATACTCTTAACTGAGGTATTTGTTTCCATTTCACCAGTGTTACAACAGGTAGTGTTATCAAAGATATCTTGTTCCCAGAGCCTTCTAGGCTAGATTACTACAAGTGTCAAAGGAAATGCACCTGAAAATGTGGATGCGCAATGCTGAGTTACTCTCCTGTTTCTCATGTCGGCAAAATATTTGAAAAATAACTGTGTTCAGAATTGTGCTAGATCAGAATGACAATGAAGGTAGAAATGTTGAATCAACATATGGAAAAAACGTGTCTCTATTTTCCTGTCCATGTTTTCCTCAGTATAAGAAATTTTTGTTCTGAATCTTTTTGTCATGTTAAGGTGTTATGCCCTTGGTGACATTCTTTGGAGCCACTTATTTTCATCACATGATGAATCTTTTCTTCACCCCTATTTCTCTGTCTTTGGAACAAGTGTATCTTGGATATGCCTGATACATACGACTTGATGGTGGCAACCGGCTTTTCCTTTCAGTGGTAGGCATTGCTATGGTTATTAAGAAGTATTCAGAGGAAAAAATGTAGATTTTTCTTAAAGGAGTAAAAAATGCAGGGTGTTGTAGGATAAAAAGTGGAGACATAATTGTGGCAACTGTGGCAGCTGTACATGTGGTATTGGAATGATGATAACATTTACCTTGTCAGATACCAAAGCAATGGAATTGTCTTATCAAAATTGTCTTAGGTTCTCACTTTTCCCCCTCCTGTTTCCATCTTATTTCTTTTCTTTTTAAAGATTTTATTTATTTATTAATGAGAGACACACAGAGAGAGGCAGAGACATAGGCAGAGGTACAAGCAGGCTCCATGCAGGAACCCAATGTGGGACTCGATCCCGGGGCCCCCTGATTATGCCCTGAGCCAAAGGCAGATGTTCGACCATTGAGCCACTCAGGCATCCCTTTCTTTTCTTTTGTAGAACAATTTGATGAAATTAGAGGTACTAATCCATTTTTAATAATTATACAGTACTTACCTATTGAAAAAATTATTTCTAACTAAATGTGGGCAAACTGGAAGTATATGATTAGCCCAGATTTTATTATAGCTTCCATAGTTGTCTTACATTTTTACAGATAGTCAGAGGATCGCATTGCCATTACTTAGGGAAGAGTCATCATCCATATTTTGAAAAACGAGTGGCAAAAGTGATGACATTCTGTTTCTTCTCACTGTTTTCTGATTTCTGGAGCACTGCCATTCTCCACATTTCCTCTGGCCTTAAGAATGCCAGCTGGCTATTTAAAAGAAGAAGAAAGAATAAAATGCAAAAACAACAACAAAAAAACAGAAATCATGGCTTAGGGAACCTCAGCTCGGCCCCTCCCTTAGTGCCATGTAGCCCGGAGCTGATTGGCCAGGTTCTTTCAGCTGTTTTGATTCTCTGCAGACCTGGATCGCCTCCATTTTCTGCTCTGCCAACTGGCCTTGAGCAACGGGTTGACTCTTCTGTGTGCTCCAGGCTTGGAGGAGCTGGACTGCAGTTTCTTTCCAGAGTTCTGACCACCCTGCTTTGGGGCAATCTTGTTGGTGACTTTATGATGTTGATTTAACAAGGACAGCCTGTCTGTAGATTGGTTCCGTGCAGTTTTTCTGATCAGCCACCAAGACCTTAAAGAAAAGGGAGGGCTATCTGGCATTTAGACAGAAACATACACACACACATCCACATGCATGCACATGCACATCCCCATTGGTGCTGATGGTGGCATCACCATGATTGGCCAGATACATATGCCTATAACTCAGTATGTATAGTTTGCTCTAAAGTAGCATCTGGCTATCCCCTGGCAAACTTTGGTTTCATACTCTTAGGTATAACTTCCGTGAAGAGTAGCACTATGAGATTAGATAGAAAGTGGTATTCATATGTGAACTTAGAAATCCCTTCCCCTTGAAGTTTCCAGTAAATGTTTTGAGTTCTTTTAATTTGGTGTGATAAAAAATGATGCCCTTTGGTGAAATCAGAATTATGGAGCATGATGCTTCTCGTTTCCTGGTGCTGTTATTTTTACTGCACCAGATATGTATTTTAGATGGCATTGTGAATTACTTCAATTGTCAGCACAGTCAGTAAACCTATGATTAAATTATATTGCTTTTGCTCGTAGGATCATTTTCTCAGCCAGTGCACCTTGGAACGACAACTTCTACATTTTCCACCAAATTGCAGAAGCTGAGAAAATTGGGTGGAATTTTTTCTTTTCGTTTTGATTTTAAAACTCAGTTGCTTTGTTGAAGTTTGGCGAGCTCACTAATATATGTATGAAAGCACAGGCTCATCAAATGGAAAATAAAATCAAAACAGGAAACTCCAGTATGTTTTGCAATAAAGAAAACAAAAAAAAATTGTCATTTTTTCCAATGCAATTAAATAAAGAGAGCACTAATAGGACATTTCTCCAATTAGTGTCTCTGGGGTATGCGCCGTCCTTCATCTTCATCCACTTGTTCTGATAGGTGTGCATGTTGTCAGACCTTTCCAACAGAGTGTATAGTTGGGGCTTAAACTCTTCTTGCAGGCCAGCCTGCTTGCTGAAAGGTGGTGTTGGGAGAAGCACTTAGGAGAGCCTTCTAAACTTAAAAGAGAACACCTGTTGCTGTCAGTACTGCTTCCAGCAAACACATTGTTATGCGTGTGTAACTGCTTTCTCTCAGGAGTCTTTGTTTCACACCTGAGTGTTGTCCTGTCAGAAGTCAGAAAAAAAGGCCCTAATTCTCTACCTTGAATTTCAACAGTGAATGAAGATGAGGATCTTTTAAAAATGCCAGGCCGGTTTAGGAGTTTGACGTGTACTCGAATGGCCTCTTCTCCCCATGTGGCAATAACATGCTAAACATTATTCTTCCTAAGTATCCTTGTTTCACCCAGCTGTCCTCTAGAAACCCTGGTGTTTATTAGAAACCCCTGTTTATATTGTATAGCATATGAAGAAACGCTTTTATCTGACCCTCTTCTCGACATTTAAGGGGATGTGCTGCTATTTAGAAACCTAAACATAACATCCAGTGAGGCTTGTGTTCACAAGTATGCTGTGAGTGTGAACCGTGGTTAGAGAAATATCCTTCCTCAGACAAACAGAACTGTCTAAGCAATTCATGGGCTGTGACCTCTTGCTGTAGCTAACCATTTACTTCTCATCCAAACTGCTACAAGAACGGACAGAAATCTTGGGGATACCAACATTGTGAGGAGGTTGGTTGAATTCAGCATTTTTGGCACCAAAAACTGGAAAGAAATAATTGATGGCCCATACGGTAATGTGTAATGGGCACTATCAGCTGTTTAAACATACACGAGTTATTTTCAAGCTTTCCAAACCCATCTGTCACCATATTGTTCAGCCACATGAAATAAATTGTCATTTCTCTCTATATAAACTGATAGAGTCCTAATTGATTTTTGCTTCAAACTTTTGTGTAAATAGACTTGTGTCATCAGGCTCTATTTTTTATTTGTTTTTGCTTTTGTTTCCCCTACCAGTAATTTATTGTATAATTTTTGCATATATGAAAAAAAAACAGGTGTAGCCAGATGGCCACATCCTAAAAAGTAACATGTTAAAGACATTTAATGCAGAATTAAAAAAATACCTCATATAAACAACAACATATCTTTTGCAGCATGTACAGTTAAAAAAAGCATAGTACATCTTCATTGTAAACCTGAGAAATAGATCTCATGGCATCTTATTACTGACATTTTTCTCCTATTCTTCACAGTGTAAAGTGTAATTTACATAAACTCCTGGGCCTTTTGGCAGTGTTGGCAAACTCGGTTCATAAATGGGGTGATAAGAATGAGTTTGAGCACTGTTCTCTGTAAGAATTGAGCAACGTTTAAGATGATTCCAGTTCTCTAGAGAATTCTATGGGGCATTAGGGGGTGTGTAACTGAATGGGAAAGTGCACTCCCCCCCGCCCCTAGTAGTGGCAAATGCACAGGAGATTTCTTGGTAACTGATTCACTGGTTCCTGAGTGTGTTTTACCTCTGGCAGTGTTAAATAGACCCACGATTGCATCGGTTTCCCCTAGGAGATATATACTCCAGAAATACCCATTATCATTGCATGAGTTATCATAACACCTAATGCCTCAGCTGGAGCTGAAGCATTATGACAGTTAGGGGACTTAACGCGAGTACAGTAAAGACTTAGGAGGGCCTGTGAATACAAGCTAGAAATCATGCAGTTGACTCTCCTAGAAGATTTAATTATTAGAGTAAATGTATATGGTCACTTTGAAGTCTTGGATTTTCCTCCTAAATTAACAAACAAAGAAGACCTCATTCTCCTTAAATTTCTATGATTTTCTTTCTTTACTTTTTTCTTTTGCATTTGCATAAGAGGAAATGAAACAGTACAAAGTTTTAGTACCCAGCTAAACCACCGGTTTAGTGATTAGCAGAGGAGACTTTTATGTTTTCAGCTCAGTTCCCTGGTTGCAATTCACTCAAGCTTGACGTAAATGTGAAATAAGGGGTTAGCCTTTTGTGCAGGGTGTGTGAGAAATCCTGCTGGACCAGGTTGGTTACAGAAACTAGTGTCAAGTTGCCTTTCCTGAGTGGTGCATAAGAAAGTGTAGACAAGAGGAAAGTGTAGGGGCAAAAATCTTCCAGTACACACGATTGCTCTTCACTTCCGATAAGGCTTATTGTCTACCTTTAAAGGACTCCCAGTTCTTCAGTGATGTGTATTCATTGGGTGGGTTCTTTTTGCTTTTCTCCCCTTGTGAAATTATCCAGTACTTGCTTGTGGGTACAGTAGACAAGAGTTTCAATCACAGAATCCACATTTTGTATGGTGCTTGTTGAGACTGCTTGCTTCTCATTTATTGGATCATGCTCTTTGCCTTAGGTGATCTGTAACCTTTAATGTAAATTCAAGGCAATCTCTTAAAACTAATAGAGAAAACACACACACACACACACACACACATACACATACATGCAGGCGTCCCTCACACAGTGGAACTGTAGGCATTCTTTTATATCCATATTGTCCTAAAGGGTAGATTAATTATATAGCTCCTGCCCACCTTTGAAATATCTGCTCCTTTTCTCTCTTAATTTTTTAAAGGCACATATATTCTGTTGTTTGTAAATAGAAGTATGTTTCCTTATAGGTGCGCTGCCTTATACTTGGAAACTTAAAAAAAATTCAGTATTTTGTTTAGTTCTGGATACGATCTATTTCCAGTTAGCCTGAAAGTTGTTTTAAATAAATCATGTTCCTAAAATCCAACCAAAAAAATTTTTCCCCTTATATAAACTGCAGTTCAGCATTGGTGAAACATTTTTTTGGCAGTCACACTGACCAACTGATTTGAGTTTCAGTTCTTTTTGGAGAAAGAGAAGACGGAGTGATTTTTTTTCTTTTTTTAATATTTACTTAAGTAATCTCTGCACCCAATGTGGGCCTTGAACTCACGGCCCTGAGATCAAGAGTCGTGTGTTCCACAGACTGAACTAGCCAGGCACCCAAGAAGGGGGAATCATTCTTGACTTCTTGACAAGTCTAGTTTCAGATTTGTAATAAATACCAAAACTAAAAAAAAAATTTTAATGAGAAATTTTTTTTTTTAAAGATTCTATTTATTCATTCATGAGATAGAGAGAGACAGGGAGGGAGAGAGAGAGGGAGAGAGAGAGGCAGAAACACAGGCAGAGGGAGAAGCAGGCTCCATGAGGGAGCCCTACGTGGGACTTGATCCCAGGTCTCCAGGATCACACCCTGGGCCAAAGGCGGTGCTAAACCGCTGAGCCACCCGGGTTGCACAAGAAATTTTCTTTAAATTGTGATGAAAAAATATCCAAAAAAAAAAGGGCAAAAGTAAATAGCTATTTTCTTTATCAGTCAGAATTAAGAGAATGCTAAAAGCTTGAAGATAAGAGAATCATTTCCATACTTCACATAAATACTTTTAAATGGCTCTGCTGAGTTAGGATTTTTATTTTTAATATTATTGAGTTACTTTAAAAAAAAACATAATGGTTTGTTAAGAGCATGAGTTATACCTGCCTGCAAATATATATATATATATTCTGCAAATATATATATATCTTCTCATACTTAACTTTCTTGGAGACTTTTATTATTGTAGTCCTCTTTTTTTTTTTTTTTTTTTTGGTCTACACTGCTACAGTCATTACTTGTTACTCAGGGATCATTTACGCAAGCACCAGGAAAATGTAAATCTTTTTTTGGTACTTCAGCTTTTAAAAAATATATTTTGGATTTGTTGATCAAGATCTGCATGTGATTGAAGTACGTTACTTCCCTTTCCTTGGGAAGCCTGGTTTAGGTTGGTAACCACCAGTTGTTTGTTTTTATCAGCAATTGAAGACTTTCCTTTAGATGAAGATGTATATTTTGTAATACTTCAGTACGTGCTTGATAGTATAGTTGACGGTGAGCAGAAAAGGTACTTTTCATTGTTTTTCTTGCTTGGTTTAGAGGCCAAGCATGATTTGAGCCAGTAACTTAAAGATGCACAGTGTATGCGGGTGGATCCTTAGACGTTATTCATGTTTATCCCTCTCTCCTCTAGTAGGATTCATTTAATCCCTTCCATCCTTAAGGTCCCCGGAGGGGGGGGGGTGTACAATTCAATGTCCATCACTTAGTTTGCATTTATTTATTTATTTATTTATTTATTTATTTATTTATTTATTTATTTATTTATTTTTTATCGGCCTTCTCCCCCATTGCATTCATTTTGGCTCCCAGAGTTCTGCACAGGTTGAGGAAAAAAAAGTAAAAACAAGATTAAGGAAGATTAAGATTAAGGAAGTAGAAAGAGCAAAAGATGGAGGAAGTCGACAGAGCAAAATATCACCTTTCTTCTGCCACAGCTGATAGAGAAGAGTGCGGCTTGTCCTGCATTTCGATAGGCTTCCTGAAATTGAACCTCGAAGACGGAGGCATGCCTGCCGCGTGCAAGCCAGACTCCACAGACCGTGTGTGCAAAGGGCCAAGCCTCAGTTCTTGCCTTCATGGCATCTGTAGCCTCTTAGGGCAGATAAGCCCCCCCACACACACACACACAAATGACCGAAATATAAGTTATTTTTTGAAAGTGTCCAAAGCAAGGAAATAGACACATCAAAAAGAGATAGCATTCACACTTACCTCACCCTGCACCGCAGAGTTTTTGTTTATAAAGTGTTTGAAGCATTTGGAGAGAAAGGGTGGTATTAGGACAAAGTAATCATAACCCGAGTTCCTGAAGAATGTGAATGTTACGTTCGTCTTTTTGAAAATAAGACTGTGACTTTTGTACCTGCTGTCTTAGTACACGTGCTTAGAGATAATAAGGGGAGAGAATATTAACATTGGAACGGTAAGTGGGTTTCGATCCCTTCTCTACCTCCTAAGGCAAGCGATCTGCAGTTTAGCTGAGGTTTTTCTCCGTGTTACCAGCTCAGCAGGGACTTTTTTATGCTAAGCTGATGGTTCTTAATACTTCAGCGATCAGGACGGAGTGAAAATAGTTATTTGTTTCCACACCATGCTGTCTGCCAGGTAGCATTGTAAACCCATAAATACGTATCCCACTTCGGGGCGTTTGTCCAGTGTGGTTTCTGAAAGGTCACTAAGTTTTGTCTAGACTTGATAAAAGTAAATTTTATAGCCCAACGGGCAGCTTACACCAGTGTACGAATTATTTTACCCACTCACAGTTGTCAACGTTTCTTTTAACTTTTCTCACAGTGCATGTAATTTTGCATTTGGGACTTGCCTAAAATGGATTCGGCAGCAGTTCCCTGGAATGTTCAAAATAGTTCAAGGCACAAAGTAACCTAGATATTTAAACGGCCCCTTTACACCTTAGCAACGTGGTTGTTATGATTTTATGAAAACAGTCTTTGTTTCTCTCCTCTGCTCACTTCTGGCTTCAGTCAGCAAAGATGCCTCTGCCTCATTAATGTTGTAAGGACTCTAAATAAAATTCTTTTTCGTGGATTACTTTTTGGGCAGGCCTGACATTGATCACGGATTTTAGTGCTTGTATATTTCTGACCCATTTTATAGTTTGGAAAAGTAGCCTTTTTAGGTTTTGAATGCGCACGGTTATTCTTTCTGTCTTTGGGAAATAATTTGAGCCTGAGTGTTGACTTTAATTTTATTCTAGTCTGAAAAAAAAAGCTGAATAAACAGTAACATGAAAGAGGATGAATGGAGCCGAGAGTCATCTTTAAATTTTCTGCAAATATAAGTAACTCGTTCTTGGAGTCTCTGAGTTTCCTAGCGCCTCCCCAGACAGGACAAAACTCAAGGCACTGTATGTGTATATATATACACACACATATATATGTATATATATTATATATTAATTATGTAATGACATATATATAATGTTACAAAAGGAATTGTATAAAAACTTCAAATGCAGTTTATCCATCACAATTTGATGATTTGGTTTCATGGTAAGGATACACATGTGAAAAAGATGCATTTAGAATGCAACTAGGGGATTTTATAGGAGTTTCAGGGTTTTTTTTTAGTATTTGGAGATTTGATGTCAAGTTTGTATACATGCATCACCCTAAAAATAATGTCCTCATATGGCCTCAAATATGTTGAAACTGTAATCATTCACACTATTGATAACTACATTTCAGTGCCTAGTAAGAGCAGGGCCTTAGGCTGGGTACTGTGTATTCAGTAGTAAACCAGATGGAAAGATCTTTGCTCTTATAGTAGTTACTTCATTTTGTATAAGTGAACATCCAAGGCTGATAAATATAAAATATTTGTGGTGTGTGAGACCTAGGAATAAATCAGAATGAGCTCACATCTACTTAGTCCTTATTATAGCCCCAAAAGTGACACTTTATGAATTTAGTGTTACCCAAATAATAATGTAATACAAAGATCAATGCCTGGATTTAAAACGTTAAAAGCTTGTTTTAGGAGGCCAGTGAACAACATACTCTCACTTTTGTATCAATATTTCAAGTGCTGCTGGGTAACATATTGATATGCCGACACCAACCATGGCTGATAATAAATATGGCATTTTTATTCATATTAATAAACTGGGTAGAATAAATGGCAAAAACATCTTCATAGGATTTCAAAATGGGTTTTGTCATTCATAAATATTAATATATTTTGCAGGACTGAAGCATTAACATTACGAAGTAAAAGACAGCTGGCTTTATCTTGAGATTTTATGGCGTTTAGTAGATTTTAAAATGTGGGCATATTTTATATAAAGCTCAAGCTCTTTTAAGGGCAACCGAAGACCACAGGTATTGTGGCAGGAATGTCATCTTTACAAATGAAATCTTTAGGTAGGATGTCTTTGTGAAAACAGTTGGTTTTAAATTTCACCTCCCTGTCTTTTTTCTTAAAAAAAAAAAAAATCCATATTCTACATTAGCATTCCAAAGATTCTTTAGTATTTCTAGTGAGAGCAGTTTTTTTTTTTTTTTTTTTTTTTTTTTTTTTTTTTTTTATATATCATTCACACAGTGCTTTCATATATCTGGCAGGTTTCATCCTAGATAATTTGATAACCCTAAAAGCACACGCAATTCTTCATAAAACTGTGTTACAAAAATATAATTGTAGTTATGGATTTGAAAATCTTAATTGTACAGACTCCCACTGAGTAGATGATGAAAAAAAAGCAGTGATTAAGTACAGGCCAATAATGGGAGAATATAAATCCACAAAATGAATCTTACACTACCAGGAGTGTTTTCTCATACTTCATTGCCAAAATGCTTTGCAGCACTAAGAAATACAGAGGAACAAGATTCTTCATGCCAGTCTTTAACCTTGGATTCTCTGAATGACTTTACCAGGGTGCCTGAATAGCTCAGTCTCTGGTTTGGGGTCTGTCTTTCTCTCTATAGGGGAGAGGCGGATTTCCCTTCTTACGTTTTCTGAATTCCGTTTATAACAATCTAAAAATTCAAGAGCTTTCATTGAAGGCCAATAGATTTTATCTTTTATTATCAACCTCTCCCAATGTTAACAGTAAATGACAGCTATCTTTATTTATCCTGTGTTAAATAAAATTAATCTAAAATTATATAGCATTATGTGTCTGGTTATCCCTGCTTGTAAGCTAAAGTTTACAGAGTATCAGAAGTTTTAAGCATAAAACACTAACCTTTCATTTGTATCAGTAAGAAGGGCAAAACTGTCCTACTATTTTGTGAATTGACTTTAGGATTGCCCTAGTAATTAGAAATCAGGTTACTTGAGTGCCAACAGTTTTATTTTATTTTATTTTATTTTATTTTATTTTATTTTATTTTATTTGGTCTTAAGAAAACCTGACCTCTTAATTGTATCATAACTATTAATGTTGGATTTGGCAGTAGTGTTTTTACAATACTTCCTTAGAGTTATATTCTTTTTCTCAACTTTGAGATGAAAGACAGACAATAGCTATGATGCTTGGAATATGCTGTGATGATGGGTCAGAGAATAGTAATGGCGCTTGACCTTCAAGGATCATGTTTGCTCATTTTCAATTTGATGCAGGGTTTCAGATTTGGGGGGAAGAAAAGGAGAAAGTTTCAGTGTGGTCATTGTTCAGCATCCTGTGAAATTGTGACATATGAGGCTGAGAAATATGGTCCTTATAGATATATTGTTCAAGTTTCATTCAAATTTTAGTTAACATACAGGGTAATACTAGTTTCAGGAGTAGAAGTTAGTGATTCATCACTTACATATGACAACCAGTGCTCATCACAAGTGTCCTCCTCAATGCCCATCACCCATGTGGCCCACTTCCACCCACCTCCCCTCCAGCAACCCTCAGTTTGGTCTCTGTAGTTAGGAATCTTCTATGGTTTGCCTCCTTCTCTCTCATTTTTCCCTTTCCCCTTTGTTCAACTGTTTTGTTTGTTTCTTAAGTTCAAATATGAGTGAAATCATATGGTATTTATTTTTCTCTGACTTTTTTTTTAAAGATTTTATTTATTTATTCATGAGAGACAGAAAGAGAGAGAGAGGCAGAGACACAGGCAGAGAGAGAAGCAGGCTCCATGCAGGGAGCCCGATGCGGGACTTGATCCCGAGACTCCAGGACCACGCCCTGGGCCAAAGGCAGGCACCAAACTGTTGGGCAATCGAGGGATCCCCTGACTGACTTATTTTCTTAACAATAATACACTCTAGCTCCATCCATATCGTTGCAAATGGCAATATTTCTTTCTTTTTGTTGGCTGAGTAATATTCCAGTATGTATATATGTGCCACATCTTCTTTATCCGTTCATCTCTCCATGGACATTTGGGCTCTATCCATAGTTTGGCTATTGTTGATAATGCTGCTGTAAACATCAGGGTGCATGTGCCCCTTGGAATCAGTATTTTTTGTATCCTTTGGGTAAATACCTAGTAGTGCAATTGCTGGGTCATAAGGTAGTTCTATTTTTAACTTGTTAAGGAACCTCCATACTATTTTTCAGAATGGCTACACTAGTTTGCATTCCCACCAACAGTGTAAGAGGGTTCCCTCTTCTCCAAATCCTTGCCAACACCTGTTGTTTCCTGTGTTGTTAATATTAGTCATTTTGACAGATATGAAGTGGTATTTCATTGTAGTTTTAATTCATCTTTCCCTGATGATGACTGATGTTGGTTATCTTTTCATGTGTCTGTTAGCCATTTGTATGTCTTTTTTGGAAAAATGTCTTTTACCCATTTTTCAACTGTATCATTTGTTTTTTGGCTATTGAGTTTGTTAAGTCCGTTAATAGATTTTGGATACTAACCCTTTATCAGATACATTATTTGCGAATATCTTCTCCCATTCCATAGGTTGCCTTTTAGTTTTGTGCGTTGTTTCCTTTGCTGTGCAGAAGAGAAATAGGGTCTTAACCAATAAACTCCAGAACTAAAGCTGTCCTCTGCATAGGTTGATGTAAAAGTTACTAGGGTCAAAGATGCTAGGACTAAGATTGTGGGAACTTGGGAGATATTGCATATAGATGTTCTTAGCATCATAAAAATTAGGAAATGGCACTAGATGTGACTGAATTTCTGAAGATCTTAGAAAGAAGATTTCCTAAATTAATTAGGTTACCAGATTTGCTGAGTGGATGTTTTTGTGTAAAGAATCAAAAAATATTAGGAATATATAACAATAGGATGTGCATGTTGTCTTAGGAAACGTGTAGTCTGTTTTGGAAAGAAGAACACAGGCCCATGGATTGGCAGAGTAATAGCAGTTGCCGTCCCTTTTGACAGATACGGTAACACTACAGCATATTAGTATCAGAAAGACTCAGAATAAATAAAGGACATTGGTTTTCACCAGAAGGACATTGATTTTCAAGACCTGTACAGTTGACCCTGGAATTTGGATCAAGTGTCGGTTCTATTAACTGGATATGGAAGCATTCTTAAGAGTGTTTATAGCCAATTTAAGTAGGCTATTTATGTGTAGGTAAAAATGGTAACTTAAAATATCATGGTTTTTCAAAGCAACCTTTTAGAATAAAGTATAACCCACAGTCAGTTTATTTGTAATAAAAATGTTTTGTTGGGATCCCTGGGTGGCGCAGCGGTTTGGCGCCTGCCTTTGGCCCAGGGCGCGATCCTGGAGACTCGGGATCGAATCCCATGTCGGGCTCCCGGTGCATGGAGCCTGCTTCTCCCTCTGCCTGTGTCACTGCCTCTCTCTCTCTCTCTGTGACTATCATAAATAAATAAAAAAATTTAAAAAAAAAGATTTAAAAAAAAATAAAAAAAAATAAAAATGTTTTGTCAACTGGTCGCTCTTATTATTACTTTTTTCAACCTGTAGCTTTTGCAAAGCCCTTATATTTGAAAGACAAATTCAAAACTTTTGGGGGTGAGCAATAGATGCCGACATGAACCTTGTTACCTGGAGGCCGCTGATACACTGGGTGTTTTGCCTTTGAATCATTAATCTTTTACCCTCTTTATTTGAGATCAGTATGTAGAGTGCTTGGAATATACTGAAATCACACTTACTCTTTAAAGTTCTGTGGTTAGTTTAACATTGTCTTAGCAGAAGGTGTTATTTGTTTGCTGGCTACTGGTTTGCATATGTGGAAATAGACTGGTCTAAGCTCTGCCCACGTGACCATATGCTGCCGTTATGTGTCCTTATCCTGTGCCCATCAGCCTTCTGCTTCACATACTCTTGTCTGAAGAGAATGTATCAGCTCAAGGAGCTGGGAGGTGACTTGCCAAACAAATCTGATTTTCAAAATCCATGGAAAAGGTCACTAATGCTTGATTACATATTGGGAACATTATGAGTAACTATTAGTTTTCCTTTCTGATTTTTAATAATTACACAAGAACTCTTGAAGTTGCAGTGAGAAATGCAAATATCTAAACAGTCTGTTTCATTTACTCTGTATACTCTTACGTAATGAAGACGCAATTGAAATGCTTCTTGGTATTTTACTGAAAGCTATAAGAGCAAAATTAGCAGAGGGGGGATTAAAAAAACAACAACAGTTTAGTATAATTTTAACTAAATTGTTAGTTTGGAATCATCCATTCAGAAGAGCCTTGCCTGTGAAAACTCAGTGGTTGTTAGGGGCTTGTTATACTTTGTTTGCTTCTGACAATTAATAGCTTCTAGGATCTGCATGTTTGGGGAATGAGATTCCCAAAGATATTTTGGGAAGAGATAGGAAGTTATCTGTAACCATAAAGTAGAAGAGGAATACCTCAGTGTTGAAGGCAGAACCATTTATTTTCACCTCTTTGCCCTGTTCCATCCATGCTCCTTATCCACCTGGTCTCTGTCTCCCTGTCCTTTCTTTGTCCCTCTCCTCACCTACCCCTGGGCCTCCTGTCTCTCTCTCTCTGTCCACGACGTCACGTCTCTCCAAGGGCCTTCTCCGGACCCTGCCATCTGGAGCGGCTGCCCCTTATCTCAGAGCTCTGTTGACTTGCCCCGTTTCTAATCTCCTTGGAAGACTTATCTCTTCTTTTTGGCCTCCGCTCTGTTAATTTATTTCTGCTCCTATTATTACATTGATAAATCTCACATTTAACCAGACGTTGAGGAATGTGCCGTTGAACTGATGTGAATCTTTAATTGAAGACAGCGTTGCAGTCTTCACTTGCCATAACGTGTAGCTTCCTTTGCACACGGTAATTGTACAGGAATCTCAGTGTAAAATTTGAAGAGGAAGCACAGTTCAGGTCTGTGATTGTTTTTATCGTGTTTTCGGAGAAAGACTGATCCTAGGATGGGAGTGGTCCCTGAATTCAGGGCTACAGAAATGCCGTCCTGCTGGTGCCTGGGGCTTGTAAGTGGGCGCTGGGCGGAGCTGGCAGGTCTGACCATCCTTATCATTTTAAAAACTCCCTTTTAGGACAGGTGGGGCGCCACCTGTAAGTCTACTCTGAGGGCTTGTGAGAAAGAAAAAAATCCTCTCCTATTATTCATTAATGCCTAGGAATGCTGAGCCAGTTTTACAGATTTTCCTGTGTGTAACTGCCTTGCACTACTTTGAGAATGCTTTTGAGGAACTGGTTTAGTGAATGGAAAGTAACATACAAACACTCTCATGGAAATATTTATTAATACTCCATACTGCTAAATATTCAACAATATTAGAATTGTTTCTTTAAGCTGAAAGATGTTTTCTAAATGCCCCGCACCATACATTTTGAGGATTTTAGGGGAAAAATAAGTGCTTAGTAAGGTATATAAATTTAGAAATCGAGTTTGGCAAGGACTTAGCTATCAGATGCCAGTAAGTTTATTAAAGGAGTAATTGCATGGGGAAGATGGTGAACCCAAAATATCCCATTTATAATCAGATCAGAAATGTAGATATTGTCTTCCAATCTCAGCTTTTATTTGCTATAGGATTCAGTTACCTTAATGTGAATTTACTTACTACTCCTGTGCTGCTGTGAAAATGAAGGAAACCAACCAAAGTTTCTGAATATCAGTAATACCTATCATCATAGCATTTTAATCTAGACAAACAAATGGAGCTGAAAATTAAGCTCTTAATATATGATTATATTTACATCCTCCTGGTTTGTCTATGTGCTTATTTATTTGTTGTTATTTACTCACAAAAGTTACACTAAAGAGGAAAGTAGAATATTGTAAAATAACATTATCACAAATTATAAGCAGTAGCAGTGGTTTTCTATTCTAGAAGGGTTTTCAACAGCACCCCAGCCTAACCTTCATGTTAGAATATTCATGTATTACGAAAGGAAGCAATATGAACTACTTTTTGAAGAATTGACATATACCTATATTTAGGGGGGGGGGTTAACCAATATAGACATTTCTTTATTCACTCATTCCTTATTTATTTTAACAAAGATTATTTACTGTATTTGCTCTAATGAGCCAGATACTGATTTGGGTGTCCCAATTACCAGGTTGAAATAAACAAAATCCCTGCTTCTTATAAAGGTTATGTCACAATAATCTTTGTAAAAGACTGTTACTTTTTTCCGAAGGCTGTTTATTACTCAATTATAATGATACAAGAGTAAATAAATAAGTTTGGTATTATTTTTACATGTTTTTTATTGTGGTTCTAATTGTCCCACTACCGTTGGGACTCATGGGTTCTGTCCCTTTTGAGGTAGATTTGTAAAGGTCCTTATTCTCTAGGACGCCTCATTTCCCTATTGGGTGGAGATGCATTTTTACGATTCAGCATTCTGGGTGTGGGATGGGGGTGTGTAGTCTGTAACCATTGTACTAGGTCAACTTTAATTAGTCATTTCTTGGATGGACTTTCCCCTCTAGATACTGCCAGGATTAAAGTTTGAAGGTAAGAGTGCTTTGAAGTAAAAAAATAATGCTGACAAATAGTGTATCTTCAATTGGTTGTGTAAAAGGGAGAATTTAAGCTCTATCAGAACTATGGAGATGCTGATTATAACAACCAAATTATTACAAAAATTAAAATAATATTCATGGCGTAGCTCAATTACGGCACAGTTTGATGGTTACATTTAACTTACTAAAAAAGTTACTGTGCTGCAGATTTGAAGTAAAAATTCTATTTTATTCTCATACCCTAAGAAAGGGATGCATTACTGTAAACCACTGTCATCTGCTGTAGAATATATTTAGACATTCCTGTGGAAAATTATACTTAAAATTCTTAGTTTAATATGCACTTCAGGGATCCCTGGGTGGCGCAGCGGTTTAGCGCCTGTCTTTGGCCCAGGGCGCGATCCTGGAGACCCAGGATCAAATCCCACATCGGGCTCCCGGTGCATGGAGCCTGCTTCTCCTTCTGCCTGTGTCTCTGCCTCTCTCTCTCTCTCTCTCTGTGTGTGTGTGACTATCATATATAAATAAAAATTTAAAAAAAAATATGCACTTCATCTTATATTCTTGATAACTAATCCTTGCTTGAAAGGTAGCAGGATCATTGTTTTTTTCTGATGCGAAAAAATAAAGTAGTAGTAGCAGACAGCAGAGTAGATTTTTTTTTTTTTTAGAGAGCTGAAGTAAATCTCCCAACAAATTCCATCATTTTCATATTATAAAGCACGTTATGTAAGTTCGTATTCCAGTGTGGATTGCAGACAGATTCTTTAATTTTTTGGAAAGGCCTCATAGCACACTTAATCTGCGGATCCTTTCCGGGGGGCAGGGGGAAGCATATCCTGTTAGATTTGGTGACATAAAGGTCAAAAGATAAACTGTAAGTGATACCTATGTTTATTTTTTTGACAGTGTTAAATTAGCAACCCCTCAGACCTCTCCTGGAGAAGTACAACCTGAGTAATTGAACATGTCACTAGGGAGTATGCTTGGTTAAGCTGATTCCTATTATGTTGACTTGTCAGGGGCCAATAATTAAAGCTGAAGAGCGATGCTCATTAGTGTCTGCAAGATGATTCAAAGAGTAAGAGGGAGAAGTCCTTGAGGCACACCTGCAAGAGGCAGGCCCTGCATGGAGGTGAGAGCAGGCGGACGGGCTTGCTTTTCTGCTGTGTTAGCAATCCAGTTATAAAAGGGATGCACTAAATTAAGTGTTGCAAATGTATTCTCCTCAACTTAGATTTTAAAATGCATTTTACTTCTGCCTTTGAACATAATTTTGTTCCATGTAATCATATTCTGCTCAATTATGTTTTTAATGCTATATAAGATGTTTTAGAAAATAGATACAAGTCTATTCGAAAGCACTTTGAAAAAATTTTATACTACTAATCGTTTAATTCATTTTACTGGAAGCATCATAATAATCAAAATCTGGTTTGCCTCTTTGAACTCTCAATACCCTGCATGTAATACATGTGAGTTATTCAGCTTTGCTGATAAAGGCTTTAGCATACATTTGTCACATTTACTTTGCAAAAATGGAAAATTTTAATGTATATTTAACATGAACTAAAGCACATCTAGTACACAAGCATTGGCCTAGAGAAGCTTGGCAGAAACAATGATGTAGTAAGTATAGAATTTAAGCTTGTAGCAAGCTGAACAAAGCTGTGGGCTTTTCTTGAACAATCCATACTTTCTAGAACTGGAATGGTATGGGAAGTTGAATCATAGAGCCATGAAAAGCTTTTGTTCCTTTTCTTTTGAAATTTCCCTTGGGTAGTAAGGTTTTTACAAAGGGTGATTTCCATGGAACCATGGAATATCCAAATATCCTAATTTGGTGTGGGAGGTGGGTAAGACAAAAATGATTTATTGAGGATATTTTTTTTTCCCTATAATCTGGTGTTCAAATGAAGAGTTTTGCAGTGGTCACCTGTCTTTTTGAGTCCAGTGTTGTGCCTGTGAAATCCATCCTTCACACTTTAGCTGCAGAGATGCATCTTTTATAGGATTGCACCGTTAAGTCTGGAGTCTTTAGCTTGGCATAGAGGTCCTCCATGTCTATATCTTCAGGATTCAGCCTTGAGGAGAGTCTTTCTAAACTCAAAGTTTGTAGAGCTTGTATCACTGATACACCTTGTCAGCAGGAAATTGTCTATGTTTCTCTCCCTCATTGGATGAAATCCCTCTAGGGCAAGGACTGATTCTTGTTAATATTTTCACACAGAGTGGTTGGAGTTCAGTAAAGGTTAGTTAAACTTAGTCAAGGTGCAGTGGAGACCTTTAGGGATAGTTACAGATTTCCAAGAATGTCAAAGGCTTTAGAATTTAGAAGTCAAATAGAACACCTCCTACCCAATACCAAGAATTCCTTACATGATATTCTTTAACAGATCCCTTCCCAGACTTGGTAGGACATTTCTTGTAGCAGAGAGATCACTTCTTTGCAAAGCAGCTGTTTCTTGATTGGGCAATTCCAAATTATCATGACAACAAATAGCAGTAAAAAGGGCTATACTTATGTGAATTTTCATTTAGTGATGGAGGCACTAATTATTATCACCTCAATTTTAAAGGTAAATATGCTGAACTTCGGAGAGGTTGAGTGACTTATTCAGAGTCCCACAGCTAGTTTCTGAATGAGCTAGTAAGAGAGTCCCCATGTGTCTAACTTAAGAGCTAGAATGCTTGCCTCCAAGCCCATAGCTGCCCACCCCTCTTTTCTCTTTTCTTTTTTCTTTTCTTTTCTTTTCTTTTCTTTTCTTTTTTCTTTTCTTTCTTTCTTTTCTTTTCTTTTGTTTCTTTTCTTTTCTTTTGTTTCTTTTCTTTTCTTTTCCTTTTCTTTTCTTTCTTTTCTTTTTTCTTTTCCTTTTCTTTTCTTTCTTTTCTTTTCTTTTATTTCTTCTTTCTTTCTTTCTTTCTTTCTTTCTTTCTTTCTTTCTTTCTTTCTTTCTTTCTTTCTTTCTTTCTTTCTTTCTCTTTCCTTTTTGTTACTAGAAATCTACCTTTGATTACTTTCCTTTCTAAAAGCTAACTATTTGAGATTTTTTAATCTCTTCACTAGAAATCTAGTGGTAACATAGTATTATATTTTTTTTTATAAAGCAAGGAGAGATTTTTGCAATATTTGTTATTCATCCAGACTCATGAGGTCAACATTGCACATTAGCCCATTGATGCAGAGTAGTGACATGAAAAGCACTGCCCAGGGCTCCTAGGTGGCTCAGTGGTTGAGCATCTGCCTTTGGCTCAGGTCGTGATCCTGAGGTCCTAGGTTGGAGTCCCCCATCAAGCTCTGTACAGGGAGCTTTCTTCTCTCTCTGCCTGTGTCTCTGCCTCTCCCTCTGTGTCCCTTATGAATAAAAAAATAAAATCTTTTTTTTTAAAGCATTTCTTGAAACAAGTGGCTTCCTTGAGTTTACCTAGTAAAGTTCTAATTTATATTTCATACTTTGTGTATCTTATATATTATCTGAAAGGCCGTCTTTAACATGGTATTATAGTAGAAAGGCTACTGGACTGAGATTCTTTTTTTTTTTTTTTTTTACAATAAGAAAAGAACTTTATTGTTTATTAATGTTTCTGTGTAAAACTTAAGTTTTTGTTGGTTTTTTGTTTTTGTTTTTTAAAGAAACACCACCAAAAAGGGGATTAGCTCAGTCAATCCCTTCCTCATGGACTGAGATTCTTGAGTCTTTCTTAACTAGCTGGAAAAATTGGGGTGAACCATACCTCCAGGAGTATAGTCCTTTAGCTCTTGAAAAAAAATGAAGGAATCCTTTTTCTACTGATCTTCTAAGTTTGATACTAGAGTAAAATGGTCTGTATATGAGATCTTTTTTTTAAACTAATTTATGTATTGAAACTTTTAGAGAAGAGTTTATGAATGCTATCACCTTATGCAATATAATATTTTCCAAGACCTGTCTATTGGAAACATAATTAGTATTGACTTGTGACAATGATATAATGCTGAATACTATCATTAGCATAAAGAAATGCTTGAATTTAAAAAGCTCTGTCCTATGCCTTAAACATTTTTCCTTAAAGTTCCTGATAGTAAGGGGTAATGGAGATATTTAATTATACATTTTCATTTTTAAATGAATTTATTGATTAAAACTAGAAACAGTGCAGCTTCTACCTTAACTGATAAATTTCAAAGATTTCTCTTTGTGATGGAATGAGATAAACCAATTATATATTTTGCCCAGTATTTCTCTCATCTGTTCCTTTAAAAAATGTTAAAGCACCATCGAACCAATTTTTACGGTACTATTAATCAGTGTAATCAGTATTAATACACTACTTTACCAGCTCAGTGCCACTTGTCAGTAATATGACAGGGCGAATTTTACATCTTCTTCACAAAGGCTTTCATCTATTAGGGGGAAGAAAGAAGATCAGGATTTTAATTGTTAGCAATCAGAAGCCTATGTGATTAAGACTGGCATTCTGAACAAGACACATCAGAGATTATGCTGAGAATATTTTTCATCCCTTACTAATTCTTTTATGAATTTGAATATAGTCTTATTTACCAATACCTGAAACCTTAATTATAGACCCACTGGAGAGTAATATGCCTGTTAGAAGATAAAAGAGTTTACATTAGAGTTAAGGGTTTTTAAATGTTTCAACTGGCTTCCTTCCCCCTGGTGTCTTGGTTTGCAGGTTTCTAAAATGTACTCTTTATTTCCTCAGTTCTCTAAATGAATCTTACTGATTTGGTTTCTCAGATGTCTATGTTGAGACTTGATTTCTTTGTATTTAGGCTTATTATGAGTGTGTATTTTCTGCTACAATGGAAGTGAACCTTAGAGGAGCCACATGTTAATTTGTTTCTAGTGTGTATACCCCAGCACAGTTTGGCTTTCAGATAAGGAATTTGCTGTTCCAATCTGAGAACAGGACCCAAAAGGAGAATTCAGGTAAGTGTAGTCTACGAGAAGTGATGGAGAGATGGCTTGCATAAAGGCTGTACCTTCAGGGGTGAGGTCTTTACTGGGACAAGAGCAGATCCAGAGGTAGAGAATCTCTTTGGAGGGGTGCAGGGAGAGAAGAGAGGCCTGAGGAAGTTCCGGTTTTCCGGCAGCTGGTTATGACGATTGCTTCCTGTCTGACCCACTTACCGGTGCATGACCCTGTTAAGTGGCCAACGTTCTAAGTCACTTGCTTAAAATCCCAGAGCTAGGGACAAGAATTCACAGCCATGTCACCCCAGAGCACAGTCCATGAGCTTAAACCCCATGCTTCCCTGGCCCAGCTAAAGCTAAAGAGGCTCATTGGATGATTTCAGCTTAGCACAGAGAATAAAAAGAGAGGGAGAAGAGGATGAGAAAGAGAGACAGAGATGGAGAGAGGAAGAATGGAATCATCCATTGTCCTCTTTCTTCCCTGGTTAAAAATAAAAATGATGCTTAGATGTCATTTTAACAAAGTATGGGCAGTAAAAACATCTTTTACGTGTTTGCCGTTTGATAATGGCATTTCAGTGATTTTATCAGACCAGAATTATACTATTTGATATACTTCTTAATATAATTAAAAAGTAAAATTAAGTAAACTTCCCGTAATTTGGATGCTAGATTAAAACCCTAATTTCTAGGAAATTACAAAGTCAGTGATAAACTTCAAACGTAGTTGACAACTGTACTGGCAGTTTTATTGTTTCAACATTTGAACTAGGCCTTTGTGGGGAAGGTTAACGTGGGATTCAGATTTTTTTTTCTGAGTATTACTTACTAACTGCCTTTTGTTGATAATTGCAGACTTCTGCCCTTCTTTTCACCAACATGGATCTAGAATGAACCTCTGCTCTGTAAAAGTTAGCAAATTTCAACCAAACTAGAAATTGTTAAGTCAACTCACAGTACTGGATAGTTATACAGACAGACTCCTTTTTGCTCAAGTTTATGATGCTTGTTTGTACTAATTGTAAGGATAGATAATCTGAAAATACTTTTAAAAGTAATTTACACAAATGTTAACTTAGTTAAACATTAAAAACTTTTTGTGTGTGTTATATACCTGCTTGCCAAGAGCATTAAATTTATATTTTTCCCTGCTGTATCCATGGGACATATAGTGATTTCTTTTCTTGAAATGCCAAGGATAAAAGATGTCAAATTCAGGGTGACTTATACAGCAAATACTATTACATGAGAGCTGTGATATTTCTGAAATTAAAACAAATAGCATCTCAAGTGTCACTTAAATATATTGGAAAACAGACTTGATTATTAGAGGAAATTATCTATTTGTATAAGGTTTTCATGTTTTTTCTGTATTTTGCACTTTTTATAGCTAATAGTGGGATCCTTGCTAAAAACATATTATTGCAAATGAGTTTTAAATATATATGCATATATCCATATGTATATTAATTAAGTGAAGGATTTGAATATATGCATATATAAATATATACATATTTGAGGATTTAAATATACATATATATTAAATATACACACACACCTATATATGTAAATTTGTGGCATTTTATTTCTTTTGAAAGTTGCTTTTTGCCAGCATTGGCATTTTTCTGAATAGGTTCTGGTATCTGAATAATGCCAGGTTAAGTTTACAGTTTGGATAGTTTGAAAAGACCAGTAGTCCTTGAGGCTCTGAGGCATAGTAAAGAAGGAATATGGAAGATCTAGATAGGAATTGGAGACACATGTAAGAAAACACAATGTTAACTATTGAAACTGAACTCTTTGTTCAGTCCAGATGCTAATTACTAGAGAAATGAAAATCACACCTCCTGTGGTTTAATCACACAGGTTATCACATTGACACCAGTAGAAGAAACTCTAATGTGGATTATAGAGAGCAGCATCTTAGGCTTCTTGATTTCAATGTATTTGATCATCTAGGTTCTAATTCATGTGCTTGACCACATGTGCTAGATGCTGACAGGGTAAAAGACAGGAGAAGCATCATAAAGAAGTATCTTTTTGAACTAGGCATATGCATATGCATCCACTTCAGAAACTACGTGTAAAAGCTGCAAATGACAATGAGATTGATAAAGAGGATTTTGCTTGGAGGATTCTCAAAATACAATTGGTTAAAAAAATTTATCTGACTTATCTCAAGGGATAATCCATAAGCCATTTAGGGACCATGTATTGTCTGCATTTTTTAATGACTGTATTTAACAGTAAAAACTTCAAACAATATATGAAAAGATAGAAACAAAGAAGTTATTTGTTACTCTTTTCCTCCTCCTCCTTTTCCTCTAGTTAGGTCCAGTTACTTATGAGTTCTGAAGTCCATCTGCTGTAGTGGTTCCCAAAAACAAAAGACAAGAATCCCCCAGGAGTTGCACTTTCCTGAAGAATGTAATCCCTACATTGTAAAGTGATGCATTTTAACTGATACAGAAATGAAACATTGGTGGATATCAGTGCCGCTCTGGCAGGCGGAAATGGGTGCTCTTAGGTTTACCTTGGTATAAATAACAAAGCGTCAATATTGTTCAGGAAAGGGATTTTATGAGGCTGCTGGAAACCTGTTAATTTTATGGAGTGAAATGGTACAACACAAATTTTAGTTAATATTTTCAGGTATGATTAGAATAAGTTTTTTTTTTTCCCCATGCTGGGATGTTAGCTGTAGTACCTGCCAGGCAGACACAGGACTAAGAATTCAGAACATTTCTGACACTTCCACCTGCATATGAGTCCAGCATCATACCAATCATGACTACAATGTTCTTGAGGGCATGGCAGGAAAATATTGTATGCACGAATTCATTAAATCCTCACAACAATACTAATGTGATAGGTATCCCACATTACTAATGAAGAAAATGAGACCTGAAGAAGGCAACTGGATACTTGATGATAGGCTGGATTTGAATTTGAAGTTTGGTACTAGATCTTTCCTCTGCAGTCCCAGTCTCTTCTTCTTTCCTATCGTTATCTCCGCCAAATGATATTTAAGGGATTTGGAATTATTTCCTGTTTCAGCCTGAAATTTCCTTTAAATACTCTGATATCTTTTTAGGATTTTACTTTATGTTTAAGATATATTTTTGTTCCCTTGCCTTGATGAGTTGTAAATAATGACTGGGGGAAAAATCCACATCTTACTGTTTAGGATTTGTGCATTTTTACGTTTTATTATAAGGGTACTGTCAGCATTATATGAAATAGACATCGGTGTCTAGAACAGGTTGTTAGAGAAGTTTCAGGGAAATCATACCCTAAATTATTTTTGTCAGAGCAAAGCCTGAGGATTTTATAAGATGAGTAAATGATATAATTGATGAGAGGGCCATTTTAAAATCCAGACTAAATTAAATTAAATTCTTGCTTGTCTTAAAGTGAAGTATTGTTTCATTTTTGGTTCATTTCAATTTGACCTTCTCATGGTGCATGAAGAGAGAAAAGACTTTGGGCTTTAAACAAGTTGCTAACGTGAATTCTGAATGAAGAAAAAAAGTTGAGACATCATTTTTCAATTTGATGAGAGGTTAGCCTCAATTTTTAAAATCTATATTTAGGGAAAATATTTTTAATTAATTAATTAATTAGTTTATTTACTTATTTATTTTTGGTACTCACTTGCTTAAACTAAAATCAGAGATCTCATAGTTTACACAAAATAAACCCTTGGTAATAAAATAAACCCTTGATTCTTTCAGAAGAAAAATCAGAGATGACTAAACAGTTTTTAAGGAAGAATTTTAAGGTGTCTCTGGCAAGCTAATGACTTGGCAATTTTTTAAAAAGATTTTATATATTTATTTGAGAGAGAGAGAGTGAATGAGTGAGGAGGGGGCGGAGGGCGATGGAGAGAGAGAGAGAGAGAGAGAGAATCTCAAGCAGACTCCCCACTGAGCTGGGAGGCCAAAGTGGGCTTGATCGCCTGACCCTGAGATCATGACCTGAGCTGAAATCAAGAGTCAGACACCCACTGAGCCACCCAGGCCCCCCATGACTTGGCAGTTTTTAAGTCATTCCTAATCTTGAGAGAACAAAATATAACAAAACTTGATGATAGAGGCAATGAGCATAACCCAACAACAAAAGCAAACGGAACCCATATATACCAGACCTTAATCCTTACCACTTGAGTGTGATACACTAAGAGACTTTGAGGCTCTTTTCCATGCAACCATGTGATTATGGAAATACTAAGAGCATTGTGACTTGTTTATTTCCCTGTGTGCTTCAAGTGGTGTTGAAAATATCCCGAGTCTTGTCTTTTTCTCGTCTCTCTCCCTTGGGGTCCCACATCCCAAAGGACACCAATGTGCTTCAAAAATGGCCATAATGACTTCACGAAATCGTTTGTGAAAGCTTCAGGAAAGAATGGATTCTTTGCTTTTTACAAGTATAAAATGAAAGGCATGCATTTTGTTCTTGGATCTCGTTCAATAAATTGAAAGGAGAAAGCTAAAGCTGGTGCTTTTCCTCATGGAGCTGTGATCATTTTAGAGTAGGCCGTATTGTGGGACTTAAGATTGTTTAATTATAGCATTTGACAGGTTTCTCGTAATAATAATAGTTAGCATTTATACAGCCTGTTTCATCTTCAAAGCATTTCGCAAGCACTAATTAATTCTCACAACATGCCTGTGAGGTGGGTAAGTATCATCATCCCCATTTTACAGTTGTATAAGTTGATGCAAGCCAAGTTAAGAGTCATGCCATGGGCCCCAGTGGGAAATCAGTCTAAAACCAGGATGCAAACTCAGGAGTAGCTGGCATCTAAATCTTCCTTGGCCCTAAATAAGACCTCTTCCTTCTTCTTCTCCGTCTTCTCTCTCTCTCTCTCTCTCTCTCTCTCTCTCTTTTAAGTCCTGGAAGGGAATCTGTGTGGTGTTTTCCTTTTTCAGCCTGCCTCTTAGAGAGTAGTTTTTTTAACACTGCCCCAGAAAAAAATAAATCATCTTAGTATAACAGCTTTAAAGACCTAATATGTCTAATCAGGATATAAATATTTCGGGAAGTCAGGAAATGAATTAGGTTTGGGTGCAAGAAAGGATTCCAAATTACATTTTGCCTAATAAATATTGTATCCGTAAACAGTAAAAGTAATGATAGTGATTAGTTAACAGTACCAAATAAAACGTACATTTAAAATGAACCTGACCGGGCATTTTTGTGTCATACTGACTGATGTGTACACAGTCCATTCTTTGAAAAATCAAGGCACTCATTTGAATTGTAAATTGCCAACATTGTAAATTGTAAATTGCAGTAGTCTTATTGTGCTGAGATGTGACAAATTACAAATGGAATATTGGCTGGGCTTCCATAGCATGCATTTCTCTTCTGCTTGCTGCTACTATCACCATTAATCTCTTTTGCAGAAGCTGCATGGAGAATTGTTCTGGACATGGAAAGGACATTAAGTTGCATTGTTGGCTTTTCAGGGCTCTGTGTGGCTTCTCTGACCTCTAACTTTTCATATTGGTGTAACTCAGTACAGTGCTACTCATTTTGGGTCCTGCTGTGTGTGGACATAAGAGGTTCTGGCACAGTTTATGCCTGACAGCTCACTTAATAAATATTGTGTTACATTCCAGAATTTTGTCTAAAATGTGTTAAGTATATTTTAAAATGGAATGTGGTCCTTAAAAAAATCCATATCAGTATCATAAAATATATCAAGGATGAGTGGATTCTTATTCCAATCTTGTTTTACAAATGAGGAACCTGAAATTGAATGCTACTAATGAAGATTGGGTTTTGGATATAAGGTCTATGTAACTGTCCCAACTAAAGACTGTAATATCTTCAAGTGGAATGTTTGACTTTTATACTTACTTAATTTTTCTAATTGTTGAATTTTCATCTTAAAATACAAATAATTTTGGAAGCGAGTTACATATATAATCTTAGAAGTGTCTACATGTAGTGGTTACCTTTTTGGTTGGGCACTGCAGAAGTGTTCTATGTTGATATAACCAATGAAAATTGGTGATACTAGAATAAAGATTTACATCTTTTTAATAGTTCATAGTGAAAGCATTAATGTGTATCGAGTGGAAGGTGAAGTTGAAAATGTTGCCCTATCATGATAAAGAAAAATGTATCTTAAGAAAGTACAGTGGAAACCCTCTTAACCCATCTCTGTTTATCCAGTGCTATCTGGATGTACCACCTGATGCCCAAGCATGCGGAGTGCCTTCAGGTAGTAGACTGTATTCTCTAATGGAAACTGTATACACTCTTGCTATCACTGTTGACATGGGTATTTACCAAGAGTGGTAATTGTTCCAAAACAGTTACAGCATTTTTATATTTACATAAACAAATTAAACATTATGTAAAGTTGTGATATCTAAGAATGAAAATTCTTCCATGACTCTGAAAGTGGATGCTTCAGAAATTTTATCATTTGAAGTATCAAATTAAGTACGGGTGAGACAATTGTAGAAGATGGGAGGAAAGATCATAAGCAGTCAGAAATGTTAGAGAGTTTATTAAGTGTATGGGTTTATGTAAGGACAACATGGTATCTAATTCAAAGATTGGCCAAAAATATATTTTATGTGTTTTAGCATATGGTAAGTGATTGAATTGGAGAATATAGTAACTGATTAAAATAAAAAGTGATACTATATGTGGCATTTTTAATAATTCCCTGCTTCAACTGATGTTTGCAGTTAACTGACAATTGATAGTCAGCTGGTGATGTGACTTCTACACTTAGAAGGTCAAGAATTGCTATTCACAGGTCTTCCTTTTCATTCCATGCACATAAAGCCACCAGTAATCAGTTGGTTATTTGAGTCTACTTAGATTTATAATATTATTGGGTTTTTATAACCCTTAATATTTACTAATATTTATTATACTTATTATTACTTAGTAATATACATTCCCACTAGTATTCTGCTTTGACATAATGTTTGTGTATTTTGGAGTATTGATGCTGTTTATTAAGATTTCCATGATGCTGTTTTGCCAATTTGTACAAAAACTTCAAGATGTTAGTTATTTCTTCCATAATGGAGCTCATAATCTGAAAGGAATACAACCATAATATAAGTTCTAAATTCTGAGGGGTGAAAAATATTGGTAATCTGAAGAATAAAATAGACACACCCCAGTCAAGAGGTGGTGTGTAGAGTTTGGAAGTTTCTCATGCCAAGCCATAACCAAACTCATTCCACAGAAACAATCTACACGAACTCTGAAGGGTGAGAGAAACATGATTCCTGGAAGCAGCCTTTCAGAAGCTAGATGATGGATCGTTGAGATGGAGTGAATTGTCCAGTAAAATGAGAAGCTGGGAGAGGAGACGATGAGTTTGGACATAAGGATTTGGAGATGGTGGCAAACGCTGAAGCTACCAAGATTAAATTAGAGTCCAGAGGATTTTTTTTTTTTTTTTTGATCTTTAGATTGGAAATTAGAATGAGATTGATCCTGAACTCCTTGCTTTTCCTTGCTTTTCCCTGGAACTCTTGTTGATACTTTGCCAGTGAGCCTATGGGACCGTATAATAGACATCTCTTTGCTGATGGATCTCCCGCAGTGGAAAGGAGGAAGGGTTCTTTGTTTCCTTTTCCTTATATTTCTGGTATCTGAGACAGCATACTAAATACTGTCAGTAAACATTAGCTTAATTCGGTAATAAATCAAGAATTAGAGGATTGTTTTTACAGATTTACTTTTAGGTTGACTCTGTTTTAACATGATGTGGTATTTTCAGGCATCTAGATTTTAATGCACGTGCATTTGTATTTTCTTTTCCTTGTGGTTTCCTTTGATGCAGATCTTCATGGCAAGTGAATAATTACTTTTCTTGACGTTGTCTTGTCAGGGTTGGTTGAAAATGAAAAGCTTAGATTTAGAGGAACTGAGTCCAAACTATAGATCTCCCACCTCTCCCTAGCCCAGTGCCATGGGCTACTTATGTTTTCTAAACCTCAGATTAATTATCTACAAAATAAGAGTTATTATCCCTGTGTCTCAGAACTTTTTGAGTAGTTAGAAATAGAAATTATTGAATTAGAATATTATAAAGCAGATGGTATGTGGCACATATAATATGTTCTCAGTAAGTGTTTTCTGATTCTAAGTATTTCGCATGGGAAAGTGAATGCACCTCAGAAGAAATATTTGGAAGCTTTTTTATTTTCTGAAATTTTGGAAGAATTTGACACTCATTCTCCACTCTTAAACACTACTTCTTCGTGGTCATTTAGGTAAGCGCATGGTAGCGCATGGTCTTCCTTATGGCTTTCATCTCTATATGTGGCAAATGGCCTAAAATTCTGATAAGTACAAAACAACCGTACAAATGCAATTCATGAACGTTTTCCAAATTTGTTTGCAAGACTGCTTGTGAAATGTGTCATTTGCACATCTTGCTCAGAGAACAAACAAAATAATACTTACCTATGTAATAATATACAGTATTAAATCTCCCTGGGAAAAGAGTTGGTTTTAAACACTTTGAAAAGAAACTTTCAAGTTAGTGATTTACACAGTTAATTATAAACAACAAGGCTTGTAATTAAGTGTTGCCATTTTGGGTGGAATTGGTTTCACCCATCACTAATCCGTCTATCCTTGTCTTTGGCCTTTGAGAGATTACGGGAAAATGCACACGATGAAAAGTTTAACTTGTCAAGTATAAATTTAGATGCAAAGTCCGGAATATCAAACACCGCAAGTGATAATTATCACCACCTGGAAATAATTTGTACCACTGAGTTAAGTAAAGAATTCTCCCTTTCTGCTGATGGGGAGTTTTTAACCTCCTGATCACTGAAGCACTCCCTGCAGTTTACAGTGATGTAGCTTGTGGTTCATTCCCAGTAGTCAACGTAGCACCAAGCAATTAGCAGAACACTGGAGGATAAGTGTTAGCTTTGTAAAATGTGACTAAGATTAAACCAGGAGCAAATTAGAAGCAAGGATGATTGTCCAGTTTTTAAGTTACTGCAAGTCCATCCAGCTCAGTTACCTATTACTTCAGGTTTCAACAAAGCCTGGACCTTTTATTAAAACAAATGATAAATAAGTAAAAATTTAAAACAGTATAATTTTTTGGATTGTATTTTAATCTTACCTGTGTTTTTCTCCTATGTAAAAAGAAATCTTTGTAGAGTCTTAAAATGTGTCTATTTAGTAGGAGAGTTAGTTTGAAGTCCCACAGCATGGAGATCAGATGATACATTTTTATAATAAATAAATAGGGGTGTTAAGGACATTTTGCATAGTTGACCTACTTAGATTCAGCTAAGGGTTGTGTGTCAGAAGTTGTTTTTAATTCTCTGATGGCTTTTTATATATGAATGAGTTTCTTATTAGCTTTCTTGAGGTTCTGAGGTTGTTAATGGGATTTTTGTGTAGCCCTCCATGGATGAGAGGTGATTTTGAAATTTTGACTGCTGTGTTTAATAAGATTCGATTCCTATTCTCAAACATTGACATGTCTAATTCTAAGAACACATTTTTTTGACACAATATAGTAAACAAAATGAATCATGACCATGAACATTTTCCAAAGACATTTCATGGATAAGTCTTTATAAAAAGAAAAACTAATGTGAATGACTTATGAGCGAAAGGGGATAGATATCTGAAGTTAGCTTGCAGGTTGATTTAAAATTATATCTGACTTTTTCTCTTTAAGATTTTTTTTTCTTTTAAAGAGTCATCTAATGGAAAATTTAAAACAACCTTCATTTATCTGATGAGAGGGAGGAGACAGGAAGAGAGTCTAATATGCTGTGGGCTCCCTCTGTTGCTCTGTAACAGTGTTTTATTCATGATAGATGATGTGATGTGGACATTTTTTCTAATGTGTCAAAACAAATGGACTTTTCTCTGAAGGCAATTTATTAATTTTAGTTTCAATAGAATATAAAAGAAAGTCCCTCTCAACATAAAATTCTGACCTTCAGATTTGTGTTAATATTTTTTAAATGATGAAATCATTAAAAATACCTCTATTTCTCACTAATATGAGGGAGAGAAACTCCAACCATGTTTAGAAAGGACTCATGGGCAGCCTGGGTGGCTCAGGGGTTTAGCGCGGCCTTCAGCCCAGGGCCTGATCCTAGATACCTAGGATCGAGCCCCACATCAGGCTCCCTGCATGGAGCTTGCTTCTCCCTTTGCCTGAGTCTCTGCCTCTCTCTCTCTCTCTCTCTCTCTCTCTCTCTGTCTCTGCTCTGCGTCTCTCATTAATAAATAAATAAAATCTTTTTAAAAAAGAAAGGACTCAAAAAAAAAAAAAAAAGAAAGAAAGGACTCATTTCATTCCTAAACATTACAATAGAATGCAGGGTTTAATTCTGCGCAGTATCCATTTGCATTATGTTTGTGACCAAATTGGCAAATTAGCCAATCAAATGCATGCTGACTTTTATATTAATGAAACCAGGAAATAAAATATGAACACACATAACCACATATTGGTGAAAATGAGGAGACATTTGAAATTATGTAAATGGTACTTTACAATACTTGATAATGCTATTTTTTGTGATAACCTAGGATAATTTTTAAAACATGTCTTAAAAATTTAGGATTAAATGAATTGTATCATATAAACATGCTTTTTTTCTGTGTCACGTCCCTATATGCAATTGAGTGATTTCAGTAATAGATACCTTAGCACCTTACCTTGGTGGGCTCAATAATATTATATTTTGAATAAGAATCATCTAATTTGATTCCCCTAAAATTCAATTTTAAGAAGTATTGTTATATGAAATGGTGGAACTCTTGACTGTATCTATTTGTGTGATAGTGGGCAATGTAATCATCACTTGTAAAATGAGGTGTAAGACTTTCGAATTTGAAGTATTGCCCAGATTGTAATACTCTGAAATTTTTAATAATAAATAAGATTTAAAGTGAGCTGAAGTGCTGGGTTTGTCTGATATCCAAAGCAGGTGAATCAAAAGTCTTGACACTGATGTGTGAATAACTTCTTACTCTAGATTTTTAAACTTTTTTTTTCACCTTCTAATACCTAAAACATTCATTTTATGGGAGGCAGTAGGGGGAAGTTCTTAGTGTATCTAACTTTAAAAGGATTATTTATATTTTACTGAAGTAATTACTAGAACTGATACTTGACAAAGAAAGGACTATATAATGCAGCTTATTTCTCCTTCTTCAGACTCAGTCCAAGACAATTAGCAATGTCTTTAACATTTCCTGAAACCACTGTTTTATTTGCTTAACAGAGCTTGGTCTTCAAAGGAAAAAAAGGCAAGAAAGAGATTGAGTTTTGGGGCATTGTTTTTTCCCCCCTTTACATGATACAAAGCAAATGTGGAAAATGTTTTCATTGTCTGAAGTCTTTTGCCATATATTATGGACTAAATATTATGCTTGTGTTACTCTGAAATTTGTATGTTGGAGCTCTAACCCTCAACCTGGTGGTATTTGGAGAGGGGGTTTAGGGGAGGTAATTAGGGTTAGATATGGTCATGAGGATGGGGCCCTGGCCTAATGAGATTAGTGTCCTAAAAGAAGAGACAGCAGAGAGCTTGCTCTGTATGCAAGTGCAGATAGAGGACAGGTATGTGTGTACATAGTTAAAGGAAGCTGTCTGTAAGCCCAGAAGAGAGATGTCACCAGAAACTGAGTTCTTTTGGGACTTTGATCTTGGACTTACAGCTTCCAGAACTGTGAGAAAATAAGTTCTGTTGTTTAAGCCACTCAGTGTGTGTGTGTGTGTGTGTGTGTGTGTGGTATACTTCATGGCAGCCTGAGAAGACTAAGATACCATGTTCAAGGGTGCCTGGATGGCTCAGTCAGTTGAGCAACTGACTCTTGATTTCAGGAGCTCTGAGTTGGGCTCCATGCTCAGTGGGGAGTCGGCTTGAGATTCTCTCTCTCCCCTTCCCTCTCCTCTGCTCCTTCCGCTTGCTCTCTCATGCTCTCTCTCTAATGATAAATAAGTCTTTAAAAAATACCATCTTCAGAGAGAATTTAACATGAAAATTACATTTAGATTGATGAAAGAATGTAACTCCTTTTGATACTTAAAAAAAGTAGGTACACAATTTGCAGGAAACCCTTAGGTGTTTTAACCTAATTATGTGACATCATACCCTCTTGATGATTTGAACACTTAAAATAGTTAATTTTAACTCATTCACTGTCTTTTAGAAACAGGCTTTCAAGGGGAAAAAAGACAACTAGGTAGGAAAGTAGAGCCCTTAAAATTTGGTCATGTTCACAATCAGAACATTCACATAGATGCTTCATTACAGATAGGTTTTAGTAATTGGCAACCTTCCAGGTACTGGGGCTCATTTTCCACTGACCTGTATTCACAAGGAAGTAGGGAGGTATGTGGAAGGGACACTTACAAAGCATGGTGGACAACCTAGCAGATAACCTCACAGCTCAAGACTAAATCTGTTTTGAGCTGCTAAAAGTTTATCAATCTAGAATTTTCTTTCCTATCCCAGCATTCACTGGTGTTGCTCCAATGGAAAATTTTGGATCATCCAGAAACTGAAGTGCATTCCATCTCCCTAGACCATATAGACTTGTTTTAGAAACATTGGACCCATTGTAACTATTTTCATAAGAAAGTCATGGTACAAATAGGTATTATCCAGGATCTGATTATCTAATCTGTGGATTCTTTTGTATGCTTGGTGACTCTGAGGATTTTTACCTCAGAATTTCTCAATCTCTTCAGTTCAGTGACCTGCACACTGCTTTCTCTTTGGTTTTTCACAGGCAAGCCGTACCTCAGATTTCATCTGAAGTTCATTACAATGACATTCCCTTCAGACCAAGAATGCAGAAACCCCCATCTTCAACCACAACCTTCTGCTTTTTCTTTTACCTGTTGGATGTCCTCAATCTTTCTGGAACTCCAGTCTCCACATCAAGGGAGGTCTTTATGCTCTTTATTTCCTGTCTTGATTTATGTTTAGCAGTCTTCTTATTGGTCTTTTTTTGACACCCTATGATACTTCTTACAGACAAGGGTCTTCACTTTTCTGTACCCTTCACTGTTATCCTGACCTCTTTCATTCTTTGTAAATAATGTATTTTATTTGACTAACACTGCTTTTTTAGTTTCTTCTTATCCTTTTAAGGAAAAGGAGCTCTCCACTACCGTCTTAGCCAACCTGCTCTAATTCCTTGATACATCTTCTCCTGACATTTTCTTTTCTTTTTTAAAAGATTTTATTTATTTATTCATGAGAGACACAGAAAGAGAGGCAGAGACATAGGCAGAGGGAGAAGTAGACTCCCTGTGGGGAGCCTGATGTGGGACTCGATCCCAAGACTCTGGGATCACACCCTCAGCTAAGGCACATGCCTAACCACTGAGCTACCCAAGTGCCGTCTCCTGACATTTTCATCAGTTTTTTTCTTTGAAGTGAGCAGCCTAAAGTTTTAAAGAAATCATCTTTATGGGCGTCTTTTCCTTCTCCAAATTTCTTGAGCACCTATATCATTCACTCTAGTCACTATCGTTTGTTAATTTATAAAATTTATAAACCGCAAGTTCTTTAGGCACCCATTTGTTTTAATATGAAAATTAATTGCATATTCTTTAGGGCAATTGGCATGCTTAATAAATGAGTTATGTTTGTAATGTAGTTACTATCTTTATCTTGATACCACTCATGTTTTCTCATTGATGTGCACACATATCCCAGTCTGATAAGCATGGATCATTCCAGTTCTCTTCCTTACTTACTGAGGACCACACAACTAGCTTATTTCCTCACACTAGTTAAATGCTCTTTGTATACCAACTCCCTGCGATTTTCATGCCTAATTTTTCTCAAGCGGACTGTGTGTTTTCCTATGGCTGGATTTTGTCTTTGATTCCTCTTATATTCTCTGGAAGATCCAGCACAGTGCTAAACATATAGTTAACACTTTGTGATATATGTCATGATCTTTAGAAAATAGCTAAAAACAAAGGTGAAATGAATGGTGCTACGTTTTTTGTTTTTTTTTTTTTTAAGATTTTATTTGTTTGACAGAAAGCATGAGCATGGGAGGGATGGGAGGAGGAATAAAAGGAGAGGGAGAAACAGACTCCGCTCTGTTGGGAGCCCAATGTGGGGCTTGATTCCAGGACCCCGAGATCATGACCTGAGCCGAAGGCAGATGCTTTAACTGACTGAGCCATCCAGGTGCCTCAGCACTGATGCATTCTTTGTGATGGAATATCATGATATTAAATGTCAGATTTTCAAGGAATAATGAATGACAGGAAATAGATAATGAAACTTACCGAAAAGAAAAGGCCCAAGAACTAGTAGCATGAAGAGTTTCTTTTTGTTTTTGTTTCTTTATCATGAAGTTCTCTAGTTTAGGGGGAAAATATAGGAGCCAGATAAGTAACCTCAGCTTCTCCTTCTTTCGCTTTACCCTTTGGCCTCACAGATTCGAATGCTCATTTAAGTGGCTATGCTGATGTAATTTTTCAGAGATCTCCTGTGCACAAAACATCTATTTCCCTGACAGTTGCTATTAGATGACTCATCTTGTGTGTTTTGTGTGCTGTGCATATTGGGGGACTGTGCTTTCTTCAGGCTGGTTTACCAGATGCTGGTAACTGTGTTATCAGGTAACTACTTGGCATTGATCTCTTAGTTTCTATTGTTTTGGTCAACGTTATGGATACTGCTTGAGCAAAAATAAATACATCAGAGAGACTCTGTAACGGAATAGAGATTTTATGCTGTGAAAACACCTTGTAGATGATTCTGTTCTCACTCACATGAATAGGGTGCTAAATGGGCACACCTTTCTGCAGAATAAGCTTTCTATTCTTATTCAGGGGGAGGTAGTTGTAGAAATCACCTGTCCTGTAAGGACACTTATTTTCTTTCATATAAGATAACTACTTAGGACCTCTCTTTCTTATTCACCAATTTGTAGATATGTCTTTTAATGAGTATAAAAATAATGGAGACAATTTTAATAATGCAAATGTCTGTACCTGGGTGACTTTCAGTCTACATATTGTATATGTAATGTTGATTTTAAATTTTTATTCAGATCAGCTCATTTAAAGCCACAGTAAAACTTTGCACAGGTGTTTGAAAGTAGACTCTTAGGTTTCACATATTGCTCACCTGACATCTATGGCTAGACTCATTTCATGTGCACCATTTCTGTACTTTGCCTGCTAGAAACTTCAATTGCTGTGTATTTCCTGCTCATTCTTGCCTTATAGTCAGTCAGGTGACATACCTTCTTCATGCCAGTCTTTCATATCCATTGTTTTGTTTTGTTTTGTTTTTAATTTCTGTGTCACTACCCCAACTTGGTTCTTAATCATTCCTGTCCCTTAAAGTGGATTCCTTGGTGGTTTAACTCCGTATCTCCAGTGATAATTGTTCTTAATTCTAGTTATTTGCATAAGATTTTAAACTGTCAACCATTCTATATGTTGATTTGTGTTCCTAATATTTAATATTCTATATTATGTGATTCTATTCCAATTTCATTCAAATCCTATTTTGAAATAGCTTCTCCAAGAACCATAAATAAACAACTCAGTATATCACCTATATAACTGCATGTTATGCCATCTCTACAATTGAGTAGCATTATATGGATAGCTCTAGATGACTTCTGTAAGTTTTGAAATGCTCGGTGGTTAAAGACCTGCCAAAAAAACAAAACAAACAAACAAAAAAACAAAAACAAAACCCCTGCCTATTAGCTCTACCACTATTTATACACTGGGTTAGTTTTTAATTTTGTTTTTTTATTTATCATTTATCCCTGTAGGATTTTAGCACCATTCTGAGGATATTAGTTGGACTAATAGTCAGGAAATTATCCTATCCGTGTATCATAGGAATATTGAAGTGAGGTCAAGAGTCTGTTAATCTTTTTTAAAAAAAATTATTTAAATTCAGTTAGCTACCATATAGTACATCTTTAATTTCAGATGTAGAGTTCAGCAGTTCAGCAGTTGCATATCACACCCAGTGCTCATCACATCATGTGCCCTCCTTCATGATTGTCCCCCAGTTACTGTATCCCCCCACCACCCTCCCCATGGGTGTTTAAATCTTTATTATCATTTAAAAATGAAAGTCAGTTTTGCTTTTGTATATTGTTGGACTTTCTTGCTTATAATCCTGACATTCTTACTTCCTGGCTACGTACTAACTTTAATGCAGTGTCTGATGAGGCTAAGTGCTCAATGCATATTAATTGTTATAATCTATTTCCTATTATAAAGAGGTATGCATTAGGCTTATAGTTACATAAAAAAGATTCATATAACAAATATTGTCACTTAAGTTGTCCAGCTTTGCAACTGGTTATAAGTTTAGTAAATAGCTTTGAGCTTTACTTGTCCCAGAAAAGGGCATATCTCTCTTTTATGTTACCTATTTGGTTATTTATTTACTTTTTTTGTACAATGCTTGCTTCTTGGTGCTAAGAGGAGAGAGAAGATGAGTAAGGAGAACAGGCAAATTTAAAACTATTTGGAGTATACCAACAAGTAATTAATTATACTTTGATATTTTCCAGTTTTACCTATCCATTGAAATCAAAGAACTTGAAACAAAATCGTCTTTATTTCCTGGTAAAAGAATAGGAAGCTCTTACTTTGGTTGCTTTAGTCAGATTCTGACACTTTGATAATGGGTAACAGTGACTATTTGATTTTTATTTGGAGGGAATGGTTTATCTCAACTCTGTTAGCTCAAAAGAGGTAATGTCAGCTGAAATAAAATACCAGAATGGCTTCTTTTTATTAATGCTCAGTTATCTTGAGCATTCGGGAGGTAAATATCTCCTTATCTATTAATTGCATTTTTCAAAAAGTCAACTTTTCTCCTCGGACAATTTTCAAGTGAAGGTGTAATTGGCTGGTGAAAGGGACTTTTACCTCACATAGTTTCAGTTTTATTATAAATTGCCCATTAGCACATTAAAAACGAAATGAAGGAGTGGAATTATAACTGTTCTTTTATTCTCTTTGTTCCAATCCTGTCACTGAATTTTCTTTCTTTCTTATTTTTTTTTAATGTAGGAACTCAGCATGAAAAGATGTAGAGAAATTGAATGCATTATTGGTTAGATTGCCAGAAAAGGTGTACATCTTAAACATTTACTTTTCTCATTTCAACAGTGAACACAAAGCCTCACACACACTTTTGGAGTTAAATTATTTGACCTTGTACGTTGGATATAATTTTGCATCTTCAACAAAAAGAGATGGCTATGTACTTACCTAAATGATGTCACTCTTGTGGAGAACACACATTTCCTTGGGATATTGGAGATTAGGGAATAAAGATTTAAGTGACTGCTAAAGATTAACAAGAAGGCTGAAGTCAGAATTTTAAAAAATGGCTGAGGGTTGAAACTGTTTATATCATTTATGTAATCAACACCTTCTCATCAAACTCTTGAACCCATGAATAATGAAAATTCAAATGTATTATGAAACCTGATATCCCCTGGAATACTTGGATACAAAATGCACAGTCTTCTTATATTCCCAAAAGGTGCTAGACTCCTGGGAGAAACTCATAATATGTATACTTTGGAGCATTGGTAGGTAACTGGAAAAATTTGTAGAAGGAAGCCTCAAACCAGTATCTCTCTCCTATGAATTAGACCATTCAGATTCTTTTTACTAAAAATTCCTTGGTAGAAGACCAAATTTGAGTTATTGTTCAAAATTGGGCTACTGGGCAGTGTTTCAAGGGTCAGTTTTGCAATTAATCCTTATGTGACTAGCTAATTTATTGCTAGTAGAAACAAATAGTCTGGTTCTTTGCCATATAATTTAAGGCAGGGCAATCTGGGGATTCCTTTTCTAATGTACTAGAACTAATGTTTTGTCTTTAGCACATAGTTTATTGCCTTCTCCTAAGTGAGGCATGAATTTGTGATTTTTAATTGTGATTTCATTATTTTTTAATTTCTAGTACTTAGGCATTTTTTCTCTCCTCTCTGTTAACTCTCTCAGAATTAACTCTATTAACCCCCTTTATTACCTTTTTGTCTTTATCCAAATTATAGAAGTAGTATATTGTTGGGAAATAGAACAAAAAGAAAACAAATTGAGAATATTTATAGATAATATTACTGTTGCTTTTTTTTTCCTGTATTATCTGCTATTTCAGATACCTTCAGGCTATAAAAAAACATATCCAAACAGGCCCATGATAACATGACCAATATCAACTAAATGACCCAGCAATTTCTTGAGTATTTTACATATTTCCATTTTAATCTGATTTAATATGATACTGTTTTCTGACTTGAGTGCCAGTAGTAAAATCTTTTCAAGTGGTTTTCTGCCCTACATTATTTCTCAGTATATACTTTGCCAGTGGCACCATAACAATTTTAGGCGAAGAGACAGTTGTCATTGTTTTTAAAGTTATATCTATTGGTTATACCAAACAAATGAAGTTTTATATAGATGTTTCTGCTATAGACCCCTATAAACATCAGTATCTTTGGGCTCTCTCTATCTGTACTTTCCAATAGAACTTACTGTGGTGTTACAAATTCTCTAAAAATCTGTGCTACCCAAATTTGGGCAGTCCCATGTGGCTACCTTACATTTGTCATGTGGCTAGCGCTATTGAAGAATGAAATTTTTAGTTATATTTCATTTTAATTATTTAAAATTCAGATAGCCACGTATGGCTACCATACTGGAGAGCACAACTTTAGAAAATTAGTTTTTATTATCTCTGTATTAGGTGTCAGTGCTATTGAATTAATCAAATACTTTGATTTCATTTCAAAACAAGATGGTAAATTTATAAGATCTCATTTCATTTAGTCTCACACTTAATCCACATTTCATAATCTTTTAATCATCTTTGAGAAACAAAAGCATTTACACTGCTTATTGATGTGTACAGTTAGTTATAAGATTTGTATCATAACATAGCTCAGAAATTCTAAATTCTTTCCCGTTATACACTTTGCTCTTGCTTTTCCCACCTACTGTGATATCTTGGTCCATCAGTTATCTCCCTTTGTTGCATCTTCATTTTCTCCTTTCTTACTTGGCTTGTTACTCACCTAGCAGCATGAAACCTCTCCTCTTCTACTAGTACCTTAATAAGACCATGCTATTCAAAGGGGACTATAAGCTCTGAGGGGAGGGACTGTGGGTGTGTTAAGGCCCCAAAGCTAGCATAATGGATGGATCATTCCAAGAGTTCAATTCTTGTGAATGAACAGATGTTTTTGCCTCCCAGCACTCTCTAACCCAGTGAGGTATAAAGAAAGCTTCAAAGTTAACTTGAGAGACAGCTTAACTTAAGTACTGAATTTTATTTTTCAAACATAAAACAAAGAAAGTTTCTATTCATGAAGTTGAACTATAGATTACAAGTAAAGGGGAAAAATGGACTAATATATTGTAATTCACTATAATGGGCTAAAGACCAAATTGTAAAATGTGGCAACTGGTGGTTGTCTCATAATCGTTGAATAAATAAATGACTTTTACAGATGTTACTGTTGGTATTCATCTATAAAGCTCAAGTGGAGTAAATTACAACATTCAATGGTCAACTCTCAGAATCTCTCCTGTGTATTTCTAGAAATAATAAATTATCATTGGATTTTAAAAATCATTGCCATATTTATAAAATCATATTAATATTGAGCAAGGTGAGATTGATACATAACATAATAGGTCAAAATCACAGCACATGTGTTTGGCATGAGTTTTGAAAATAATGATGAAGACAACATAAAAGGAATAATGGTTGCTGTTACATCATTTTTCTGCATTCAGAAGCTTTGATTCAACTCACCTTCTCACACTTCTAAAGTGTTAACCAAAGTGGAAGGTATAGTTTTCATGAATCTATCACGTGATAAGACTGAATGGTTATTATTATTATACCTATAAACCCATAAAAGTATTTCTGTTGTTTTTTTTCTGTTACCAGTCCCACCCCTGCCATTTTTAAAGGAGGAAATACCTTCTGTGGTAGCTTAAATGGGTTGCCTTTATGAACATAAGCTTCACACTGGACATGGGGAACACTTATGTGAGCCTGTGGGAATAGTAGAGATTCTGATTTCTTGGGTTCTTCGTAATGTAGACAAATCCTTCGACATCTGAGCTAGAAGTCAATTATAATTGGACCTGAAATCAGTTTGTAGGGCATTAAATTAATAACGTTCTTTCATAGGCTTTTCATGTTTTTTTATGGGAAAGTTTGACTATAAACAGCCCCATGTGTGCATAGGGAGAAAAACTGATTTGATTTCACTGAATTCAGAATATAACAAAACCTAACCAGAAGATTGTTTTTAGTGCTCAATCTTTAATACTCAACTTCTGGTAAAATGAAATGATTTAGTGCTCAGATAAAATGTATCAGATGCTTTCCAAAAGGCTTGAATACATTTTTGTTTTTAAAGGACAAACTTCTACTTATTGGCAAAAACAACGTTTAAAGGACAGGGTTTTTTGAACTTATGACTCCTTCATTAGCAACCATAGTAATCTCTTTATAAAAGTTAGAGAAATTCTAAATTTTAGAATGGGCTTATAACCACTCTTGTAAGGTTAGTTAAAACTGTAACTCAACTTTGATCACTGGTTAAGGTAGTCAAATTTTGTTGACCAATATTAGGATGATTATTGGGTGCTGAGTTAACTTAATTGCATAGGAGCAACATTTTAGTGTCATTTATATTATTTTAGAACCTTCTATTCATCATTTATTTACTACAGATTTATATTTGAGAGGAAGAGTTGATACTAACACAAATGGCATGTGCCTTTTCTAATTTTGTTCTTAGAAATATGAAGAAAATGCAACCAAAACAGATGTTAGGATTATGTGAACTTTGTTGTATGAAACAATTCAGTAGTCTGTCAGCAGATGCCAGTTATTGCTAAAGAATAGACAATAAAATGACCTACTTAAAGCCAAATCTTCTCTTAATTTGCATATTTAACAACTATATGGGCAGATAAAATAAATTCTTATACTTTGACCTCATTATTTAAAAAATCTAATCATAGTAATGATTTAATAAGTCCAATTACGGACACTTTTTAAGAAGTTTAAATAAAAGGAATTTTCTGCATGTAGAGTTTTATGAAAGTAGGTAAAGAGTCCTAATAAATACATTTTCATTTTTCTTTTTTTCTTTTCATGGAGGATGGACCATTCTTGAAACAATTTTAGAAAGAAAATGGAAGGCCCTTTTATGTATCTTGAATTTGGCAATAACCTTCTTAACTTTACAATGCCAGCAATTCATTATAATTCACAACTGATTTGAGTAACATTTCTAATAGTTCATTAGTTCTCTCATATACTAGCCACACTTTAACTAGAGACTTCTCTCTATAACAGTAGATAACATATTCTTTTAGGTACCCCCCCCCCTTTTTTTTAGGTTGGCCCTGTCATGTATTAAAGTCTTGATCTCTAGAGAAACATTGTGGATATTCAGAATGGAATTAAATAGATCAGTAGCCTTTCAAACTAGAGTTTGCATAGTTTGGGACAACTTTCTCTTTCTTTCTTTCTTTCTTTCTTTCTTTCTTTCTTTCTTTCTTTCTCTTTCTTTCCTTTCTTCTTTCTTCTTTCCTTCTTCTTTTTTGATTTTATTTATTTATTTGAGAGAGAGAGAGAGAGAGAGACCCAGAGAAAGCATGAGCTGGGGGTGGTGGGAGGAGGATGGAGAAGCAGACTCTGCTGAGCAGGAAGCCCAATCTGGAGCTCCATCCCAGGACCCCGGGATCATGACCTGAACTGAAGGCAGATGGTTAACCAAATGAGCTACCCAGGTCCCTTGGGACATCTTTCCAGGTAACCACCTGGAAAGTTGAATGGATGGTTTTAAGGAAATTGATTTCTAGATACTATATATGCTTATATAGTCACTTTAGAAAGAGGCATAGCCATCACATGCCTCCTTCAACTTACCGAAACATTTGAAACTGTTAAGATTCCTGGCTTTCCCTGTCCTTTACATTTTCTTATATATTTCTATTAAGAGTAAAACTTGCATACTTGGGGCAATGTTGGAATTTCTGAGTATGATCTTTTATCCCCTCTAAACTTTAGGATTTGATCTTAGAAAAGTCAAGTCAAAAAAGTATCAGGATTTGGGTAAATAAAATCGGATTTAGGTGCTTGTAAAACAGTAGCTTGGCTACCTGTTAATCAAAATGACAATGAAATTTCTAAATAAACTTAGAAGTAACATAATTGTAAGGAACCATAGATTTTTTTTTTTTCAGAATCAAGGGCATGCCAAAGAAAACTCAAAACAGAAATTTATTCTGGTGAGTAGAATCTCTACTATCTGGATTTTTACACCAAGGTAAAAAAATAACCTTTTTCTAACCTTTGCTCAGGACAGACTAAATGCTGTATATCATTCTAGGAGAAATTAAAAAATGTATCTAATTTGCATTAATATGATATATGGTAGCAAAGGATTCACAGATTTCCTTTTGTTTTATATTATTTTATGTGTAAGTCTGTTGACTTGCCAAAATTTAACATATTTTATTGCCTTTTCAGGTTGGTTATTTGCTGGTATTATTAAACCAACTCAAGCATTTATTTCCCTCCACTCATGTACAACATATTGCACACACTCAAATTGTATCTTTCACTATGCTTTTTTCACATTATGGAGCAATTAGGCACTTTACTTCGAAAACTTTCTTTTTTTTATTTCCCTTAATATAAACAAAGATCCTATTCTGTAACTTGCTTACATGGTTACACTTTTCTGCCACTTTTGCTTATAAAAGTCTCGATCACCCATGTTAACTGTAGTGTTTAACTAAATTATTTTTTTCAGAGAGAGCTAAGAGAAAAATATTTGAGATGTCTTTGTCACTCACAGTTATTTGCACAGATTTGCAGATCTCATACATGCCATCACAGGCACCTAGGGCCACACACGTGAATTTTACCCTTTTTTAGGGTGGGAAAAATGAATACTTAGATTATAATAATCCAAAGATACAGCAACACTGTAATTGTGATGGACTGATGAACAGTTTATTAATACCCTATCTTACTTAGAAATTCAGCTATCTAAAGATGACTCACCAAGGCAATTATATTTAGGTCCACCTCCAAACTACATACTGTCACTATTGCTGATATAAAAACATTTTGATTAGACACATAATTTTACATTTTTCACAATCCTGGACATAATGTTGGAGAAATGTTAGCAGTGAAACTTTGTAAGAAGTTGAGGAGGTTCATATTAACTAGTCTTTTCATGAGGACAAAAAACTAAATGATATATAAAAAAAAAAAAAAAAGAGAATGAGCTTTGATTATACCTGACCATCAAGGAAATCAGAGCAGGATAAGTAATTTTTTTCAAGCCAAAATGAACACAATAGTTACAGTAATCAAAGGATGTGTCTCGGGGATCCCTGGGTGGTTCAGCGGTTTAGCATCTGCCTTCTGCCCAGGGCGTGATCCTGGAGTCCCAGGATTGAGTCCCACATCAGGCTCCCTGCTTGGAGCCTGCTTCTCCCTCTTCCTGTGTCTCTGCCTCTGTCTCTCTCTGTCTCTCATGAATAAATAAATAAAATCTTAAAAAAAAGATGTCTCAAATATAAACCTGGATTTATATTTTTATATAAAAATACTCTAAACTGGGATCCCTGGGTGGCGCAGCGGTTTGGCGCCTGCCTTTGGCCCAGGGCGCGATCCTGGAGACCCGGGATCGAATCCCACATCGGGCTCCCGGTGCATGGAGCCTGCTTCTCCCTCTGCCTGTGTCTCTGCCTCTCTCTCTCTCTCTGTGACTATCATAAATAAATAAAAGTTAAAAAAAAAATTAAAAAAAAATACTCTAAACTAGCAAATTCCATAAGGATTACAATTTTGTTTTCTTAAAGTCCTAGCTCATTTAAATTTCATTTTCTTGGAATGTGAGACTTTTAGAATGATTGTGGTTATAAGTCTCAAAAAAAAGTCATAACATAACTCACTTGACTTGGGCATTATTGTATAATTTATTAACACACACTGAATATAGGAAAGCATTGAAATTTAAAAATCTGATGTCAGAGAAATGGAGAAGCACAGAGCGCTTTTAGCTTCAATTCTTCAATCTCAGCCATGGGTCAAGCGTAAACATGAAATTCACTGGTTGGAAGCTGAGATATTTGTTGTTCTCTTTTCTGTGGGTATGTAATGTATTCTTACACAAACAATGTAAAAGACTAATGAAACAAATTCTGTTGCCTCTCACCCAACAGAGAACAGAACCCCAGTAATTAAAGATCATCAAATGGTCCATCATAGTATTCCCTATCATTGGTGTCACCAGTGGGAAATAACTTATTTGCTCTGTGGACACCAGAACCAAAACCAAACTGTAGCCAAGAACCAGAAAGGAAAATAAAATCAGAGTTAGGTTAAGAAAGAGAAACTGAGCACTACTGCAGGTACAGGTACAGTTTCATTGTTAAGTTTTATTGTTGTTGGAGATTCACTCCCAGGACCAAAAAAAAAAAAAAAAAAAGTGCCTTCACTTAAATATTTCTGGAAGGTAAGTCTGCTCGGGTATTTTAGTGGAACCTCCAAAGTTTGTCAAAAAAAAAAAATTTGAAAAATTTAAAACATCATACTTCTACAAATACATAATTAAACTCATGTTAAAGATATATATATTTTTTGTTAAAGATATTTTTTAGCTTAATAAAAGAATCAGTAAGATGGCAAAATTGCTTTAAAGGAAAATCAGAGGAACGTGAATTATGTGTATCTCCCAGGAATGACATTCTGACTTAGAAACAAAACCAATTAATATAGTCCAGTAGGACAATGGAACCTTAACCTTTGGGGTTATCATATCTTTTAGACAGAAAATTAACATGTAACTTCACAGAAGCTGAGTCTGTAATTAATCATAAATAGCAAAGTCAAACACAGGTTTATTCTCCTAGATAATTAATTAATCCTTATGTGAGCCTTTAAAGAATCCTCCAGTGTGTAACTGAAAGTACATGCTACCTACTTTTTATTTTGCCTTATTTCCAAATTTTGGGTTTTTTTAAATAATAGTACTAATGGAGAAAAAAGTTAGAAGTCACCTTAAAAATGTGCATGTTAAAATTATATTTTCACTTTTTGAAAAGCATTCATAGTAAATTTAACTACTAAATGACTATTCTTACCATCTAGTTTGGCCATCCAGCATGTTAAATGGCTCAACCAAGAATCGGTCTGTAGCTAATTATGAGAAGAACTGGAAGACAGATAATCTGAGATGAGCTGGGATAATGTACAATCCTGTGTTTTTCTTCCTATATTTTCCCTGCTCCTTTGTCTGTTTCTTCTAGTCTCCTAGTACATGAGATGTATATGGGTATATATATACAGAGCATTCCTGGAATTTAAACTTAAGGATAATCGTCTTGAAACTGCTGACAGGATAAAAACCCCCTGTAATTAACACTGCCAATCACAATCAGGACATATATTAATGCTGCTTTTTAAAAGTGTTTCCATATCTTCTGTTGATGAATTAGCAAAACAGTCATGATTACATTGACAGCGAAGAGGTATGTATATGAATCGATGTCTAGAATCTAGATGTGTGTTTCCTTCTTTGCTGAGTTGAATACTGTAGATAGAATCAGATGGGAACTAGAAATGCCATACATTGCTGCCAAAATATGGTTAGGGCTTTTACAAGAAATATTTCTTGAAAATACAATCTAGATGGTTATGTTTAATAATTAATATTTTAGATTTTTTAGAAAAACATTATATCCATTATAATTGACCCTTTTTTTCCCTTAAACTGTCACAGAACCTCACTTCTTAATGTATGCTTTTAGTAAATACAGAATTCAAATAACACTTTTCATTTTATTTGTTTAGTTTTTAAGTTATCATAAATGTTTTTTGCACAATGTGGAGCAAAGCCGTTTTAATTTAGTTATAATGTAGGAAACATTTTTATGTATATTGGATTTCATGGCCTAATAATTTAGTATTTTTGCTGGTTTCACATCTACTGTGTATTTAAATACATTGGAAAAAATATAATATACATATTTTTAATGCGCAGCTTAATTTTATTTTAAACTAATGATCATGATTGAAATGGACTTTAGAATCACTTAATATGTTATCTTGAAAAAATAATCTCTTTTAGTAGATTGTAGTTTATTCCAACTCCTTAACTGTAAAATGATTTCTAAAGGCAACATATTTCAAGTTTACATTATAGATTTCAAAGTTAATTAAAGATTTCAGTTCAAAGGATTATTCTCATGAGTGTTTATGATAGTAAACCCTCCCTAGAAATATTGCAAAGAAGTTTTATTTATTTGAAGGATGTGTTTCTACATCATTTTGCGTAATGCTTGCTTTTAATGACTGAAATTTGGTTTATTTCTCATAACACATTTGGTTTTTTGTTTTTGTCCTGTGAAGTTCACTGCCCATGAAAATACTACTTCTAAGTTAACAACAACACAGAACAGCAAATAAGAGAAAATTGAAAAATATTACTGTAAAAATCATCATTCTAGAATAATGACTACAAAAATACATCAAAGAAATTTTAGTGGAGTTTCATCATACAGTTTTGGTGGGCACATATAAGTAATGTGCATTGAAGAGGTCCCTGCCCTTTAGGAAAATGCTGCATAATGGCAAAGAAGGTAGATGACCTCCACAGTTACAAAAGGCCAGTATAGTTTATAGCTGACATATCTGTCCACATTGTACCTGAATACGAACAGGTACTTGATTTGTGCCTGTTGCTATTCTAGAAATAATTTTAAATTTCTGTCTGACTGTGTACTTTGAAGTTGGTACCACCATCACTTTCAACCTCTTAATTATTAATTCTTTTCAGCTGGTCATAGCTATGCCATATTGAGTCTTTCACTTTAATGGCAAGTATATCCACTGTTTCTAATAATTTTCTCGATTTAGAGATTAGCATCTACAAGGGCGGATCTAGGTTTTGTGGGACCATAAAGCTTATAAAATTTGGAGGGCTTCCTTTAAGAAAAATATCTTACAATAATGGATACACAATCAGGATGCACTATTAGGCTAAAAATGAATACTTAGAATAAGAAAAATCATAGCATGTTACAAAATTTTAAAAGTTAATAGACAAAAACATCATGAAAATCTAAGGGAAAAAAGCTTAGTATTTGGATTATCTTCTTGACCACCTCTGTTATCTCTTTCACGTTTTTGCCTATGTGACCTTTGAACACTTCATCACGTGACAATAATTTTGTAACATTTTCAAGAGAGAGAAAAGTTTTTGCATTAGCCTGGATAATCAAAATTTATTTCGTATGAATGACAGTATATAATAGCTCCTTTAGCTTTACAACTTACTGGTATGTCAGGTAAATTTGAGGACTATCTTTCAATTTGGTTAACACCTTCATCTAGCTTCCTTCATATGTAAATTTTAAGATTTGGATGTATTTTGCACATTTCCTTTTTCTGTACATTTCAAATCTTGTTTCTCATCTACCAAAACAGTTTTAGTGCTGGGTACTGTAGGAACATTTCATATTGGGCCATGACCTCTGGCCCTGCACTTTCCTAGGCCAGAGCAGCTACCTGAATAATTATGTAGACTCTGGTTTTATTATGCTGTCTTGCAGTCATAGTAAATAATCAATAATCACAGGTAACACAAATAAGGTTCTTAAACCAGGAGTGAAAATGCTGCTAAAGTCAAACTGACAGTTGAAACTGATGAAAGATTATAACATCTTCAATTTCTGATGAAAGATTAATACATCTTCAATTTCTTATTCCCTCCAAAGTGTCTGGAAGTCAGAATTTGGAGCTTTATACTTCAATATAGGTAGGATGCCAGACATGTTTTAAAGTTGTTTCTTTTCATGCAGAAAGATACAATATTTACTATATCCTAATGCTAATTTATGCCATTTATTTGACTTCTTTTTTTCTCTGTATATTGAATCGTGGAAGCTTCTCCACCAGTTTTTATTGTTTTAATGTTGTCTTGATAATTAGCTCTTTAGAACCCCTATGACATCCTTTGGCATTTTTACTGTTTCCTTTTAATAGCAACTGTTGCATTGAAATCACTTGAGAGAAGGGTCCCCAAGCTGGTATCCTTGATCTGCTTTCCTCCTGTGGCATAAGAAGAATCTCTTGTTAAAGAATCTTGGTAGGGAAGGTGTGTATTTATGTAAAAACTTTCAGGGACCTTTTTAAAAATGAAGCTTTCATATGATTTGAATAAGAAAGTAATTAGGGTATCTGTCTAAATGATAAAAAGAAGTCTGGCAATTCCACTTTGAAGCTTACAGGAAGATATAGATTTCATGTTTTACAACAATTTGTTGGGAATATCAAAGCATAAAGTGTTCTTTCCTTGTTTTTGACAAACAGGGTGACTTTTTTAGACCCAGATAAATGATCCTTTTGGTTTAAAAGCACAGAAGTCCCAGATTATCTTCTTGGGTTACCAATGTACATATCAAAGTCTATAGAAAATGACTTTTTTTTTTTTTTTACCAATTCTTTTTCCCTGCAAAAATAGAACAATAGAATATTCCTCTGCAACTTGTGCTTTTTAAATGTAGGGTTCTATTAATTTTTCAGACATTCCATAAAATATTTATAAAGTTGTTTCAATTCAGTGATGTAGTGACATATACTAAAAAGAACAGTTGATGGAGATTAAGATAACTGTGCTTTATGGGTGCCTGGGTGTCTCAGTCAGCGGAGCAGCAGACTCTTGGTTTTGGCCCCTGATCTCAGGGTCCTAGAATGGAGCCCTAGACTCCCCACTCAGTAGGGAGTCTGCTTGAGATTCTCATCCTCTGTGGCTCCCCCCACCCAAACTCCCTGCTCCCTTGTGTGCACATGCACACACTCTCGCTCGCGCTCTCTAAAATAAATAAATATTTTTTTTAAAGATAACTGTGTTTAGTTTGAGCCTCAAATTATCTTGTTCGTACTGTTTAACCTTGATGAGCCTCAGTGCTTTGCACTCTAGAATGGGTCGAATTATACATACCTTGCCTACTTCTATGTTTGTTTGGAGAATCAAATGATAAAATGTGTGTGAAAATGACAATATCATTCCCACAATTACTGTCGTTACTTAGAAATATTAGCAAGACATTGATCAGTGATTAGACTTTTAAATCCTATTTTATGTAATTTTATTACTGGTAATATTCTTTGTTGTTACAGAGTTCTCAACAGCAACATTTTTTATTTTGGGGGGCCAGATCCATCTTTGTTGCGGGGTGCTATCCTATGCATCGCAGCATGTTTAGCAGCATCCTTGGCCTCTACCCACTAGAGGCCAGTAGTATCCTCCCTCCTCAGTTATGACAGCCAAAATGGTTCCCAACATTGCCAAATGTTTATTTGGGGTAAAATTACCCCAGGTTGAGACCCCCTAAATCACTATAAAGTGGAAGGTCTTAGAGCAGGCAATTATTCAAAAAGTTAATACCTCACACATTTTATTACAACTGAAACATACAGAACAGGTGATCATTAATTTCCTCAAGTAGAGCATTTACTTTGAGTCTTATCTCTTTTTTTCCCCCAGTAAACCAATCTTTGAACTTGTCTTCTCCAATGTTTGATATCCAATTTGATATCCAGTTACCAGGAAAAAGCACTGTAAATCTGGGTATGGTTGTTATGCAGATGTAAATCCTGCCCCCCCCCTTTTTTAAGATTTTATTTATTTATTCATTATTGACAGACAGAGAAAGAGAGAGGCAGAGACACAGGCAGAGGGAGAAGCAGGCTCCCAGCAAGGAGCCCAATGTGGGACTTGATCCTGACTCCAGGATCAAGCCTTGAGCCAAAGGCAGAGACGTTCAACCGCTGAACCACCCAGGTGTCCCAAATCCTTCCTTTTCCAATTGAAGAGAGTTTCTAGAAATTTAGTCATCCTTCCGTTCCTGCTCGAGTGGAAGACACCTTTCCAAATCCAGGTTTCTCTTACCATAGGGTAACTTCTACTCAGTTTTCAGAGTCTCTCCTGTGTTTGCTATTTCTTAAAAATAACTAGCATTAAATAGTCAATATGCTAAGGAGGCATATTTTGGGATGGTATATTTTTTCCCCTTTAAATTATTCTATATTTTATAATGTTCTCTCTCTCTCTCTCTCTCTCTCTTTAACATATCCTCTGTATATCCAAACCAAAATTAATTTTATGGAAACTCGTCTTTTTAGAATCTTCCCAAAGATTTCAACTTAGTTTCCATAAAATTATCAATTCTTTTTTTTCTGCCGTCATTGTTTGACATCAGATTAAGAGATTCCTGAATATCTGAAATTTCTTAATAGTGACTGTAAGTTTATATAAAATAGAAAACTTACAGTCAAATATAAAAATATATTTGAGATCCATTATGAATATATGAGATCCATTTGTTCATCTGAACAAAAGAAGTGCAAATAATTTCAATACCTGTGGCAAAATTCATGCATTCTGTAAAGAGATATTTTTAACATGCCAAATGCTATAATTTTCCCTAGAATTTGTCTTAACATTGCTAACACATTTATGATAAATGGTTTTTTATTGTATGTGTGTGTTTTCTTTCTCCCCCATTTTATATACCATTTTGTTAATATTTATTATCAGCATGGATTCAGAGAACAGTGGTATATGTGGTAACTTTGACATGTTCTAGTATACTCAGGTTAATGGTTAATTTTTTTAAGGATGATTGCCAAAGTCCTAGACAATATCATTGAGAAAATTCTGGAAAGTTGTCAAAGAATTGGAGAAAACTGAGTTAAAGAAGATAGTGGGGGGCACCTGGGTGGCTCAGTGGTTGAGCCTCTCCTTTCAAGCTCAGGGCTTGGTCCAGAGGTCTAGGGATCAAGTCCCGCATCCTGCTCCCTGCAGGGGGCCTGCTTCTCTGCTTCTCCCTCTATGTCTCTGCCCCTCTCTTTCTCATGAATAAATAAATAAAATATAAAAAGAAGAAGAAAAAGATATTGGTCTCAGAATCCAAAATGATTTTTATTCCATCATGGATGGAACAAGTAAAGAGTGCTGAGAGGGAAACTTTCATGTTGTCCATTGAGCTAAAGTTGGCATTCAGTATTTTAGATGATAACTAGAGACAGCATGGACACAGGTATGCATATTCTTTTATTATTTTATAAAGGTGTTAAAGGCATTATCAAAGATGAAGCAGCTGCTCTGTGTTTTTACCTTCTCGTGCCCACAATTACCACAGAACAGACATTTCCGTGTATTAATGTTCATGTGAAAGAATTATTCTTTCTTATTAGTACATGTGACTTTTTACATGTATTTATTAATCAAAACTAGTTCTTCATTCCAGGAAAAATATAGAACAAGTATTTAGAATATCTTAAAGTTATAAAACATGATTTTATGCGCTATAAATATAAAATACTTAAAGTTTTTTTTTAATACTTAAAGTTCATTAAAAGATGTACTGTATCCTGATTTAGATCACCTATGTAAAAGATGCAGATCTGTTTGTTATTACTAATGCTACATGCCAGACTAGTTACACTTAAAGTTCATAGGAAAAAGGTATTTTGCATTAATTCCATTTGTACCTCTTGGAAAAATGCATATGTTAGAGTAATCTGAAGATTATTAAATTCTTTTCACATAAAGTAGTAACCTAATTCTAACTTTTTAACTAGTTAGATGTCACTGCTTTATGTTTCTTAATCTCCCTGGATAATGACTGTTGAGGAGTTTAGTCTTTGAGGAAATCATATCTCCCTTGCTTCTACAAGATGTCTGTCACAGATGTGACTACATCACTTTTAGTATGTGTGCTGCCAAAGTGAGCACTAGATCTGACTACATCAGTATCTTAGTGATATTTAGGCAACACAAAATAGTAAAAAATAATTTTTGGATAATGAAAATAGATCTTTGTTCTAGCGATGACTCTTTCTTTCCAACTTCACTCTATGGCCCTGAAGAGTTACTTCATTTCTCTTGAGTCCCCAACAGACTCCCCTTAAATACCACCTTAATTATCTTAACTCTATACTTGATCATCGCTAGAGTTCTAGCCGTAGATTCTAATAGTCTTTGTCATATAAAAAACACATTGAAAAAATAACATCAAATAGATTTTATTTTTCTTATTTTGGAATTGACACATGACACTAAAAATTTTGAGATAGTAGAAATCATGCACTTGAACATGAGAATGTTAATGTAACCACAGTCATTTGCTGTCCTATGCTGAGAAGTAATTTTGCCTTTTGAACTATTTTTCATATGTTCTGTGTTTATTTGAAAGGCTCAAGTGGAAGGTATTTGGAATTGTGGCATGTAATAGTTTACTACCAATTTAAACTGAACTGTAATTTGTATGAATGAGAATAGCATCAGTGACTTGAATCATTGTATAAAATAATGGTAATAATTTAAGCAAAATTATTTTAAATAATTGTGTAGAAAAAAATTAAACAACTTGGAAATAGACCATAGAATAAGAGAGAAGGGAATTTTTTTCTGATAGTGTCCATTTTAGATTTTTTTTTTTTTAAGAATGAGAGAGAGCACAGGAGAGGGGCAGATGGAGGAAGAGAGAGAGAATCCTTAAGCAACCTCCACATGCCCAAGCATAGCCCCATGTGGAACTCAATCTCACGACCCTGAGACCATGACCTAGCTAAAATCAAGAGTCAGATGCTTACCCAAATGAGCCACCCAGGTGCTCCAAAACATATGCTCACATAAATATAAATATAAATATAAATATAAATACTCTTATCTAATAAAAAGAAATTTTGAACATTCATTACACCTACTACTGTAGTTTCAATAAAGATCTTTGAAGCATTAAAGATAACATTTTCTCTCTGATTTTGTGTTTGATTTTTACATCAAAGTAATTTTGCTTTTGATTTATATTTGACCTGTTTACCTCCTTTCCTTATTTTGAAGTTTTTCAGACATTGATCTGACCATCCAGTTTAATTCCTGCCAGTTTCTAGTATAGATAGGCGGTAAGTAGCAGTTGAGAATTGGATTGCAGTTCTAAAGAGAAGGTATCAAGGTTTGAGCCTGGCACAGTCAAGGGTTTGCACAACTAAGACAAGACCATGCCAAGTCACCTGGGCAATAGGTAGGAGCTGAAGGTGGGACTTTTTACTTCAGACTATGGAAGTGGCATCTAGCTGTACTGTGGCTGGCATGTGACAGACCCATTAAAAAAAGAGACGATTAGAGAAATCAGACATGGAAAAATGGACTTTAGTTTTAGAGTTCCAAATTGAGGTAATAAAGTCCCAAAGGTAGAGTGACACCTCTCAAAGGGAAGGAAAGTGCATTCTGTGAAGAGCAACAGAGGGCCCCTGTATTAGGAGGATTGGCTTTCTTCAGAAAGAGCATCACTGTGGGCATGAGGGAAGGTTTTCGGTGGTAAAAGTGCTCTAAACCAGATTGCGCTGATGAAGTTATAGAACTTGAGAACTTGAGAATAGGCCTATGGAAACTGTCTTTCCTATTAAAAAAAAAAGTCATAGTGTATTTGTATAAGAGAATATAGCTAAAGTGTTTACATTTTATGTGCCCAGATCCATAGCTAGTCTTGTTAAAAACAAGACCTGTGCCTTACTCATTTTTTTGTGTGTCATTCCTTTTCCCCACCACATATGTGATTCAGAAAAGTTAGATATTTTCTGAGATGAAACAATAAGTAAAATTCTCATATATAATGAGATGTTTTTAATAGTAGACCAATTTTATCAGCACAGTATTTAAGATCATATTTTATAGGCATGTGTACAATAACCTTACTTTACCATGTATATATTTATGAAATATAATATATATGTACAAAATTCAAGGGAGCTAAATCTTTTACCAAAATCTGAGACTATGGTGGATAATGGAAATATGTGTGTGTGTGTGTATGTGTGTGTGTGTATAATTAAACTAAAATATGTATAAATTTTTGGTGGAGGCAGAGATAGAAAATATAGTATTCTCTAACCAGAAATATCATGGTGATTCATTGAACTTTTTTACTCAGGGAAAAATAGCTTCTTCAGCTCAGGGGGAAAAAAAAGTGATGCATATATCTTTCATATCCATACTGGAGGGAAGGGCGATATTTATTTCTGGAAACAGTCTTCTGAGAACAATGAATTTCTTCCCTTCATGATAGGATCCATTTTAGATTATTTTAATTTATATCAAATTCTCAAAGAAACATGGCCAAATTTGAATTTATAGTCTGCAGATTTCCATTTTTAAAAACGAACTAGTTCCTAAGGAATGCAGATTTTTAAAAAAGGCAACTAAAACCTCAAAAATTCTCTCCTTTTTTCTTCTTATGCTTAAAAAAGTACATGAACATACTGTTTTTAAATTTAGGCTTAAAAAAAATGTCCTCATGCTGAGTTCTCGTTTGCCAAGTTTCAGCTTGGAGAGAATTTTTATAGCTTTTATAAACCCCTGAAATAGAAAGTTTTAAGTGGAAATCCTTACACACTTTCAGTGAGGGCCACAAATCTTGCTACCTTTGAGAATGAAGGTAACTTTTCGTAATTTAGAAATGGCAGTGATGACTTGATGTCGTAGTCCTAAGGACAGACTGTTGTTTAGCTGTGTTTGATATGTTGAATTTTGTATGTGATAGATCATTTTTAAATTTTAAAATGCACTTGTCCTCACACCAAGCATAGTTTGTATGTAGAAGCCTTTGTCTTACCTATATTTTTGATGTCACATATAATATAACCTGTTAATTCCGTATGCCTTGTGATTTAATTGCTAAATGTGGTTTAGGTTCAGTATGGAAGTTAGATTTGTTGTAGTTTGTCAGTTGTCAAATTGACCATGGCTGGATATCTTAGGAAGTCAAAGAGATCCCCTATGAAAGCCTTTGAACTCCTTTTCTTCATGTAAACCAAAGGTCAGTTGTTTTGGGGGGAAATCCAGAATATGGAGGGGTTTTGTTGGGTCCCATCTCTGTTGTGAGGATTTAGGGCTATCAGAACCAAAAGTCTCACTTCCAGAGGGAGAACACATTGTGTTTTACTGCAACCAGGGATCATTTTTAGATGGCACAATGGGAAGGGCAGGAACGAACAATTCAAGCTTTGGGCACGGAGAAGGCTGTGTGGAGGTGAAAACAAATAAAGTAGATACTCGGCAGGGAGACTTGGTCATTTTTGCAGAGACCTAAACACAATGGAAGGAAGACATGCTGGCAAATAAAGGTCAATCAAATATATGCATTATATTTTGGTTATATCCAGAGAAAAAGGTTTCTAAGTAGCAATATATATTTAATTGGAATAGTATCGGGTAGAACAGAATTTTAGTAATGTAGAAAATTTTATAGGCATGTAATAAATTTTGTTCTAGCAGATAATTCACTTTGGAAGAGACAAAAGTCCTTGCTTTTCCTGGTACATGTCTGTGGCTTCTTTCTTCCACCAGAAAGAATAATTTCGGATTTGGCAGGAGGTATGATTTTTAAACTCCTGACATACATGCATATTCTCTGACACAAGGGCCCTGAAAGATAGAACAAGCAGTTTGATGAAGGACAACTTCACAGGAAAAAAAAAAATAAAAAGATAAAACAAACTACTTTAAGACTAATATTTAGTTCTTGAGACAGGTGTATACATCAGTGATGGAATATTGCTTTACTACATTCTTAAAATCCTTTATATTTATTTCTTCAATTGAATGAGACTTTCTAACATCTGTTTCTGGAACTAATTCTGATAACCTTGACATTCAAAATGGAGATAAAGGATAGATAGCTTTCCTCTAAATGCTTCAATATGGCAGAAGGAATTATGTAATATTGATAAATAAAGCATCGTGACATCTGTGTTGAATTCCAAATCGACTTGTTGAGCTGTGTAAGAGGTAAAAGAAGGGACTTACTTTCAAGATGTGAAATGCATGGAGAAAGCCAAGGTCAAAGTCAAAGTGGGACTCAATGCAGAAGATTTTCAATCTTAATGAAAATCTCTTTTAATATGAAATTGACAGTTGAGGAAGTTCCGTCATCAGAAGTTTAACATTCTTTTTAGGGCCTAAGAGACAACATCCCAAAGAACTGAGTTGTATTAATAGCCAGTTCAAAATTTATGGCTTAGGAAGAACAGATTAATAGTTTTTGGAGTGAAGCCTGCATTATAGAGGGATGACCTGAGCTCTGGTGTGAGTGATCAATCAGTTTAGTGTCTGCAACTGCACAGCTTTAAGAACTCTTAAAAGGTTCCTCTTTGGCCACTTAAAAATGCTTCATAAAAGATAAACCTATGACAAGCTGTGTTTGGTGTACATTTGATATAGCTATCTGGGTCCAGTGTTTCTCTGTAGGGGAAAGGAAAAGGAATGGCACAATGAGGCTTGTTTCCAGAACTGTCTGAGGGAATATGATTGCACTGAGCTTTGAAGGGTGGCCAAGACTAAGATAAGTAGTAGGGGTAGAATGGGTGCAGTGACTTACCTATATCTTCCTTATAATTTTCCTTTTCTATAATTCCTTACCTTAAGAAATTGGGTTTAAGACCTAGAGGCAGAAATCTAACTGGGCTAAATTAATTGAACTTTATTAGAGCAAAGCCATTGATGTTTGCAAATGAGAGTCCTGTTTCATGCAGACCCACCCTCCCATAATATCAGGAGGGCAGCAGGACCCTGGAAATCTGCTTGCACAGCAAGTATTACTGATGACAGCCCAGGCCCAGCAGTAGAGTGGTGGCCATGGCACTGGAGAGAAAGGAGAGATGGATGAAAAGAGATTCCCAAGGCTCTAGGAGGCACTGTGTACTGAATAAGAGAGAATGTAAGGAAGAAAAAAAGCCTTCAGGTTGAGTTCAAATCACCAGGACATAAACAGATTCCTTTTTGGTTTTCTAAAACTCACTTCTTTTGGAAAAGGACAACTCCTTTTAAACTTCCCTGGTGAAAACTCTATTTTCATTATTTTTTTTCTTCTCTATAAAATGACAAGAACTTTAATTAGCCTTGAAGGAACATTTTTTTTTTTTTTTACCACATTATAGATGATACAAAATTGACAATACTATTGAAAATGGAATTGAATTTATCAGGTCTGATTTTTGGCCTAAACTGCAATGTTTTGCATGCTTCTTGCCACAAACACTGCAGAGTCGCTGTGGTGTTTACTGAGCCCTTCCCCACACTAGACAGCAAATTCCTTGATGAGAGGGATTTACATCTTAACCTGTTTCTGTATCCTCAGCCTTAACTTCATGCCTGGCACCTAACAGGTGCTTCATAAATGAGAATTCAATTAATAAATGGAAGCTAATAATACTATTATGATTTCTAGCATTGATTGGTCATATGTCTTCTCATGGAAACATACCCTTTTCTGTTAGGATTTCCTCTACCTCTTTACAGATGATGAGAGTGGCATGAGGGAAAACATAGATTCATTCATCATGACTTTTCTTGGATATTGTCATTCAGGAAAAAATTGACCCTGAAATAATTATACTAGTTCTAAACACACTAGGATAGTAACTCCCTAGGATTGACACCGAGAGGAGTTTTAAGACATGAAGGAGAATATTTGATTGGCCAGTATTTTTGTTTAGTTCAGAAGAAAAGGCAAAGCCCCAAGTGCTGCACAGACGTAAACTCACAATTCAAAACTTTTTTTAGAAATGACCCAAGTGATCAGTCCTTCCAGAGTGTGCTGGAACAAGCAGCAGTCATAAATTCTTCCAGGAAAGTAGATCCTGAGTTGGAGAGCATTTGTACTTCCTTCCAAATGACTCCGGCCTCAGAGTTCTGCAGTAGTGAGCTACAATTCTAGAAAGGTCTAGGTTCAGAAACCATAGCAGGGTTATAAGGAAAGGTTTTCTAGCTTCTGTTTCTCGTGCCATTCAACAAGATTTAGTGGGAAATGCAGCCAAATTTAATGGTCATTACCTGATGAAAAACAGACATACTTTAGATTAATCCTCAAGCAGCACTGAGCAGAGTAAATGTAACGAGAAGACTCCACTGAGGCCAAGATGGTTGAGAAATCACAGAAAAACAACTGGATGTAAGATACAGTCTCACCATGTTAGGTCACTCATGCATTTTCTAAACAGTATTATAGCAAAAGTGGAAGGGAAATTTACTGTCTGAAGAAGTGCACATTGGGGTCATCTTCTCAGGATAGTATGAAACCAGTATTTTTCTGTAGGTGTGAAGAACTTTGATTACAGTCAGCTCTACGAGTTAGAGGAATTCTTTAAGTGCTGTATGATCACTCCCTATTAATATCCTACCAGGTTTAATATCGAATATAACTTTTTTTTTCTAAAAAGAAAGTGCACGCCATCTGTGTTACTGCCATCACATTTATGATCTGTAATGCTTCTTGTTTTGTCTTTATCCTTTGGCAGTCTTTGTAGTAAACTCGGGATTGCTTCTTATGTTGAACCACACAGTAATTTGTGTATGAAATGAAATACGAAGCATATCTGTATAATTTAAATAAATAGGTTAAGGTGGTCATTACTATTCAAAAGAATGTCTTGCTTTTTTTCTTTCAAGAAAACAAATTATTAGCATTTTTTTTCATGGAACAAAGTGCAAAAATTGTCATGATGAGAACTTTCTGGTGAAGGAGAAGCTAGACGAGCTCTTCTCTGCACACTGATAGGGGACTGACAGTACAATTTAGTAACTGAAGAAGTGCATTAGGATTCACAGGCTATGCAGAGGCTTCACCCTCAGGCCAGACCTATGGTAGTTGTAAGAACATGATTTATGTGTTGTAATAAATGTTACTTCTCAATCTGTTTGCTTGTTCAATGGTTGAGGTCCCAAAAGAAAAGGTCTATCTCAAATTAGGACTGGCATGTATTATCTGTCAACTTTATATAGTACTGTAAAAGTCATTCAGCTGACAGTAATATTAGCAGAATGTTTTATAGGTTTTGTACTGTGTGTGAAGCCTTGTATGGGTGAAAAGAGGCGATGGGTCTGTGGGGCTCTGTGGTCCGGGATAAAGTTGCGTGTAGATGAGTCGTTTCAATGCTTCTCTGTAAATGAACATCTGGCTCACATATTGATTCCATGTGTGAAAATGAGATCAGCCCCTATAATGACCAGAATCAATCAGACTTCAGCCGAGGAGTAACATACACTGGTCTTGATTTGTTAGACAACCAGAATTGGCAGCACCTTGCATAATTTGGCACCAATTGACAAAGATTAGGCTGTTCGGGGGCCTGGGTGGTTATTAATTTGAAACCCCCCTTAAATATTTTGCAGAGTAAAATCAGCTGTAACTTATTTGTCCCAACCCCCTCCTTTTCATACTACCTCTAATTGTTTTAGACAAACAAGTGGGCTTGCGGCCTGTTCACTTTACACAGGAAGACATGAATTCTTTGATCCATACAATATTCTTTAGCTCAACCTTGGAGCTATTTACTGAGGAGATTTATTTGCAGACAGACAGTAGAACAGTTCTTTGTGAATAGAAATGAGTACAGCCTCCACGGGTTTTCAGCTCATGTTTCTGCTACTTACTGTAAGGGAGATAAAACTAAGACATCTTTATTTTTAACTGGAATCATTCTTTTTTTAGTATTTTTTGAAAACTGAATTAGACTATCGACCTCCCTTTTTTCTCCTCACACCTCACAATTGTAAGAACAGAGATCGACCAGATACCATTTCATTTTTTGCACTTTGTGTAATCCTGAAGAAAAAATTGTGAGATTGAAGACGGGACAGATGTTAATTGTAAACAGTTTACAAATCTGTCTAATTTCTGGGTATGAATGAAACTTACCTGTGCTGTATCTATATTACATATTTGAAGAAAAGCGAGCTATAGTTGAAATGTAGTTTTAAACATTGGTTATTGCTTTCGAACAGTTTTAAAGATACAGACTCACTGACTTTGGATGTAGGTAAGCTTATTTAGGTAAGTATCTAAACCAGTATTTAATTTTTCCTTCAATTAAATGAGTTATTTGAACAAAGCCTTCAAAAGCCTTAAATATAATGGGCCAATTTAATAGTAACGAGAACTAGACAGTTCCATAAACCTATCTTTTTATAATTTTGTAAGATATGAATTCTATTAAGACTTTGATTTCTACTTATGATAGAGAAATTTGGTTCATGAAATCAGTTCTAGGGATAACTCTCAATTCTTAATTATGTCTGATAATAAATTACTAACCCGTATTCTCTTTTGTCATCTCAGAGCTTCATTTGCTGGGCCTCTTGATAACCAGTGTAGGAAAAGTCATCTCCTTCCTTTAATTTTTTTTCCATACAAATTTGTAAATTATAATTAAAAATGTGTTTCTTTAGGGAAAAGTCATTCAGGATCTTCTGATTTTACCTTTAGGTCACTTAAGGTCATTAACATCATTTATGGCATTGTTTCCTTTGTATGTCTTTTTGAATAATTTATTAGTAACGTTTTAGAAAGCTATGAGTGGCATCCTATAAATCTTTGTAGTTAAGATCAACTGTTTTCACTGAAAACCCAAAACTATTTTGACTCCTAAAAAATAACAGTGAATCAGATGTTTTATTTTATACATTTTTAGGTTGTAGATTAATGTTGACAGATTTTTAGAGGTATTACAGTTTTGAAATTTACTCACTTCCACCTTTATACCAGTTTCCTAATTAAGAAATACAACTTTGGGAGGAAAGCATTTTCAAACACTTACACATGCTTTTTTTTTTTTTTTTTTTTTTATCAAGAAGCTTTCAAGTCTAAACAAGCATTCAGTCAGTAAGTCCTAGTTTTTCAAAATCTTTCAGATTGCCTCCATAAGCCTAAGACCTAACTTTGGTAAACAAAAGTGCTCACGTTTTTGCCAAATGCTTTACAAGATCACTTTGCAAGAATAATGTCTAAAAGATATTGGAACCAAATGCATACCTCTGCTAAGTAGCTGGATTATTTGTTACTTGTAAAAAAAATAAAAGGATTAAAAGAAAGTTTTAAAGAAAAATACTTGTGCATATAGATAGAAATGGGCAGGACAGAGTCTTTTTAATTTTGGGCCATTAAATAACACAATCATATGTAACACTTATTATAGAAGATACACTATCAAGACGTCACATACAATTGAAATTTCAGAAAAGGGCGAAGTGTGTGGTTGTCTCACACATTAAAACAATTTCAGCGCACATGTGTTTTCCTGTTTCATATGACTGGCCTCAGGTAAGAATTCTTGCATATTAAAAATATTACCACCGTGATTTCAAAGTGAGGCCAAGTCCTGTTATTGGAATGTGTGATAATTTACCATCCTGTCTACACCATAAGTGAAACCATGTTAACAGCAGCCATGCCTAAACATGGTTTTTGTTATATTTCATACATGGTGTGGACAGCTTTATATTTCATAAGACACTTCTTTATTGTCTTTCTTGTACATTGGTTAATTTGGCATAATTCTCTCATTGAAACCATCCATAAATGCTAATTGATGACAATAACCTTAGGAGCATTCTACACATACCCTGAAAAGAATTCTTGCATTTACAGAGGAATGCTTGATATGGTAAGACATAATTTTACCAGAATAACAAATGATGTGTTTCTCTGCACGTACATGATGGCATATCTTGTGCTTTACAAAAATGCCAACCAAAGTCCCCCATACGGCTGCTGTATCTTTGAAGAAAACATTATCTCGTGGTGGTTATCACAGTTACAAGTTTTCTTGTACCTAAATAAGTTCTCATTTCTATTTCAATTTTATTATATTTAAGGTGTAATTTTAATATCTATTAACTAGCTAGTTACAGAATGAATTCTTGAGGTAGGTATTCATACATTTCAAGAGCAACAATCTTTGGGGGATTTCAGAAATAAATATGCCTAACAGATAATAATTTCATGGAAAATGACTCAGTGCTATCAGTATCACTCATAACTACATGGCCTGACCTATGCTAAGAAAATTATTTCCCTTAACAAGATTATTGAAGCTTCTATTCTACCACTTTTTTTTTTGTTAAACAAATGTGTGTAATGATGAGAAAAGGACTGGTTCTCAGATGGGTGCATTGGGTTTTGAACATGAGAGTAGTAAATGACATTAATAAAAAGACAAGATCAAATGGTGGAGGCGTCCTGAACACTCTGAAATCATCTGAATTTTGTCCTGGGGGTAGTAAGAATCATAGCTGCTGGCCTGTTTGCACCCATGTATTATTCAATAGCTGATTCAAGGGGGTGGGGGGAGTTACAAACAATGTTCATTTTTGGTAGTCCCCAAAACACAAGTCCAGAGTTTCTTGACCATGGTGCCTAGATCTCATTTTGTTTTTCCTAGAATATATGGGGCCTGGTAACCCCTCTTTCCAACAGACAGGCCGAAAACAGACTAAATATATATCTTTTAAAATAGTATCGGGGAGACTAAATAACCTGAAGAAGGAACATTAGAGTAGAGTTCATCCACAGGATTTGAGAAATTATAGAAAGGCTGTAGGGAAGTTATCCTGCCTGAGATAGGAAACACAAGACTAGAAAGCAGGTCGGGCAGGGAGTATGTAGATTTCACTGGGAGAATTTAATGAAAAACTCACTTGCAGACTTTACACAGGCCCTTAGAAAAATATGTAAATTATTGTCTATGGTAATAAGGGCACGTCATTTTTATCCACCCTCACAATAATACTAAATAAGGGAAAACATGGTTTTCATTGCAGTAATAAGTTGGTGGTACAAGTTACAACATTACCATGCTAAGAAAGAAATGTTCATTCTTTTCCACCAAACCAGAAATAACTCCAAAATTAATCAAGATGATGACAGAATGTATATTGTGTGTAGGTTTGCATCTTTACTAATAAATAAAGACGTTTTACCTCTTTTGGAGGTTGGTTTTTTTTTTTTTTTTTTTTGGTTTTGGAATTATTTTTTAACCTCATGTTGTCAATATGTATTATAATTTTTCTAGAGCCGAGAAAACTTCAAGAAACCCAGCCCAGTTAGCTCTCTGATTTTTAAATAAAACTGAGTTTTGTTATTTAGTTTACTTTGGAAGTTTTTACTCTCTTTCAGGATATTTTATTTATTCCAGTGTTTATCACTTATTTTTTAATCATCCTGAAAGGGGCTTTTTCCTAAAATGTAGATAATCAATCAGGAGAGCCTTATCCAGATGCAGGATTAGCTTTAAACTTTTCCTGTTGACTGTCATATCTTATTTTTATTTTTAACTTGATGGCAGCTTTTTGACAGCTAGGTTGAATTATCTAGTAATTCACTTGCAGCATCTGTGTGGTAGCACAGGTGCCATTCTTAGAATATTTTACACACAAAGAGAAACACAATCAGACAGGGTTTCAGCATTAAGTTATACAGTAAGGAAGCCAGATTATTTCTGGGTATTTATATTGAAGACTTATTGTGAAAGTAAATTATCTTTAAAAAGTCTTCACTATGAATAAGGATGAATATATATTTACTAATATATTCAATAAATGGGATACCATTTTTAAAATGTGTTTACATGTGTCTTTAAATATTGAAAGCATGATTCATTGACCTGCTATTTTTAAGTTACGCTAACTGCTTCTTGGTGTCCTTAGGTGCCTATTGAGCGTTCAGACAACTCACATGGCACGTTTGTTGAGCATCTACTATGCGCCAAATGTAGTGTATTGTCCCTAGAAATTTTATTTCGGTTCTGGATTTTGCCATTTGCCTAGACACTGCTTTGACACCTGAAGCCTTGTAAATGCCCACATTTTGGTACTTGGGGCTTCTCTTTTCATATTCCTGGTGTTTTGCCTGGATCCTGTATCAAAGAGATAAGAGCAAGGGAGTTGATAATTGGAGGTAATAAGCCTTTCATTATTCAAGTTTTTGAAGTTAAAGCTCTTATTAGTGCCTCGGTCTCCAGGGTATCTTCATCCGCTTTAAGCTGCTGGATTCTGTTCTCTGTCAGCTTTCTCCAATTTTGATCACTGTGCTTGTAGAAAACTGAAACCATACCTCAGAGAAGAGTGTCAAGACGTCCCTGATCTTATGACTGGATTTTGCTCTATAAAAAAAAAAAAAAAAAGAAAAGAAAAGAAAAGAAACTGGCTCAAGTCTGCAGCATATCCTAAGGGTGTGCCTGTATTCTTGCAGATGCTTAGCTCACTTTTAATCCATGTAGGAGGAGAATCCGTTTCCCACATAGCTAAGTACGAGTTGGCTTGTTGGCTTGCTAACGCTAAGAAGGTAGACGTGAAAGCCTTTGCTTGATAGTGAATCACTAAACATTGTAACCAGGGAAAGGACAAGATGAGATCTGTGTTTGGGGAAGCTTATTCTGCTGGCAGGGAGGAAGGAGGCCTGAAATAGGCAGCATTCCAGCATCCAGATACAAGGAAACCAGTTAGAAATCTAGCAAAGTGCTAGACTAGGGCGGTGGCGTAGATTTACAGAAGAGCGGTAGTTCAGAGAAATTTAAGATGTTAAGTTGGTAAAGATTCATGTTGCCCAAGGTTAGCTGCATTGTGTGGGGCGGGGGGGGGGGTGGCGGGGGGGGGTATGATGACTTCCTATTTTGGCCCTGGCTGACAGTATAAAAAGTCGTACCATTTACAAAGATAGAGAACTAAGACGTAACAAGGGTTTGTTGGCGAGGATGTGTGTGTGTGGAAATCATGTTGCTGTTAATAATACGATTTGTTTTTGATGAACTCTTTGAATTTCATATGTTTAGGTTCACCCTTTAAAACTGCCAGCAAGTGAGCATGTGGTTCCAGGAGATATTTTTGTTTTGGAAATTAGGGAGATATATATATATATATATATATATATATATATATATATATATATATATATATTTATATTATATTTTAAAAGATTTTTTATTTATTCATTCATGAGAGACACAGAGAGCGAGAGAGAGAGAGGCAGAGACACAGGCAGAGGGAGGAGCAGGCTCCATGCAGGAAGCCCGATGTGGGACTTAATCCCGGGGCTCTGGGACCAACCACGCCCGGGGCCAAAGGCAAGCACTAAACCACTGAGCCATCCAGGGATCCCCCTGGAAATTAGGGATATTTAAATATTAGTTGAGATATGGGGCAGAGATGAGATTTGTCAGAGTTCAGAGCTTCTCCTGTCACGTTGGTACATCCCTAGGTGTGTGTGTGTGTTTTCTTTTTTTTTTAGGATTTTATTTACTTATTTTTTAAAGATTGTATTTATTATTCATGAGAGACACGGGTGGGGGGAGAGGCAGAGACACAGGGGAGAAGCAGGCTCCATGCAGGAAGCCCAATGGCAGGACTTGATCCCGGGACTCCAGGATCACACCCTGGGCCGAAGGCAGGTGCCAAACTGCTGAGCCACCCAGGGATCCCCGTATTTAGTTATTTATTTGATGGAGAGAGAGTGCACACACACACAAGTTGGGGGGGGTGGTTGAGGGAGAAGGAGAAGTAGACTCCCCTCTGAGCAGGGAACCCAATGTGGGGCGTGATCCGGGATCATGACCTGAGCCAAAGGCAGACACCCAACCAACTGAGCCACAACCAGGTGCCCTTTCAGATTTTATTTTTATTTATTTGAGAGGAGAGAAAGAAAGCATAAGGGGGGGAGGGGCAGAGGAGGTGCAGACTCCCCACTGAGCAGAGTTCCCAGTGTGGGGCTCCATCCCAGGACCCTGAGATCATGACCTGAGCCAACGGCAGATGCTTGACAGACTGAGACACCCAAGTGCCCCTACAGCAATTATACCATATCATTCTTTTATGTGCACATCCATCTCCCCACTAGCTGGTGGTGTATACCACGAGGCCAGAATCCTCTTTCTTCCTTTTAGCATCTCTTCCACCTAATATAACACCTGGAACATGGACATTCAAGTGTGTGTTTAGTGAGTAAATAGATAACCAATGTAGGAATAGACGGAAGATAAGTAAGGTAAGAAGAAAGGGACTCTGAGGAAAATATGGTTCGGGATTATATAATACTATTCCTGTAGCATAGTAGTGCCACAACTTTGTTGAGAACCTGAAGAGACTAGTGGGCATTGGGTGAAGCCAAGGGAAGAGAGAATTAGAGAATTAGGAGTTACTGGTAATCAGGCTTATTTAGCTTCTCCCACAACCGCACCCCCTGCCCCCCCCCCCGACTTATACACGTGTTCCTGATGTGTCTGGTTCATATGGTTGAAATTTGGGATTCTCTGTCACTGTCAAGAACACATCCCATGACTGGACTATATTGGCATTAAAACCCAGTTCATCATGTTGGTTGTACTTAATTTTGCTGAATGGCTGATGCCGTAATCTGTGTTTTTCCATACATAGAATGATAGACTGGCAGCAGCATTTAAAAAACAAAATACTGTTTCCATGTCTTTAGAAACTATTTGAAGGTACAATTACTCAGCATGAAGATTCTCACAGAATTCAGTGAGGATGTGTTTTAGCATGTCACACATTTAGTTAGTTGCTTTTGTAATAGTAGACATAGATAGCTGGGGCAAATCTAATTACTCAGAATTGTACCCTGACTGTTTAGTAATGACAAAAGGATGACATTGAACTTGTGTAGGTAATTTAAGAAATCAGCATTTTCCCAGAAAACCTCATGTCATCACTCAGTATCACAAATAACTATTCACATTCTATCCTAGCTCCCTATATTTCATCCACTTGTATGAAAATATCCTTATACCATCTACTCAATTATATTGCTCAGACACAGCAGATGAATTCAATAATTTCTCCTAATCTGTATTCATTAAAATTTTTTTTTACCTCCAGGAGCACTAATGCATGCAGCATTTCTTTTGCCCCTAGAAATGGCATGGAAATATTTCAGGCAGATTGACTCTATTACTAAAGAAAACTGTGTGTTTCAGGAGACACCCTGAACTTATGGTTTTGATTAGGGCTTCTTCTTACATTCTCACTTCTTTTAACTTTGCTGTTGTTGTTTAGAAGTAAAGCCTGATCTGTAAAAGATCTCCATTTGAAAACTTTTGTTAGAGTTTTAAAAACTAGAACATTTTATCTTCAACAGCTTTGAAAACATGTGTCCTCTTGAGGGTAGAATGCACAATGGACAGGAAAAGGAAGGAAAGAAGAACCTGGTGTTAACACACAAGGAATATATTGGGCCTGGTCAATCTTAACGTTTGAATCTTACTATAAAAACGACCAGAAAGTGTTTTGTTTTCCAAGGAAGCACAGCATTATTCATTTGTCAGTACTATGTACGTATCATTAACATAGCACCTTACATGTCCTCAAGATGTTTGCTCAATCATCTTAAAACACTTTATAGAGAAGAAGAATTTTGTTGGTAGATAAATTAGAATAACTATGAATCAACTGCCCTTCATCATTTACCAACATAATTTCAGAGTTTTGGAAATAACCAAGAATTCTGTTCTCTTTAACCTTACATCACCATTGTGTTGAAGTAGCTTTTACCCATCCCTACATTTATAGTTCTGTTAAATAAAAAATGGGAATAATAATAGTTCTATCACAAATCTGCGTAAGACATAGGGCTGTTAATAAGTGCCAAAAATATTATGTGATTTCTGAAAATTGTTGTGTTTTCTTTGGATTTAAAGGTAGTTTATTTTTCAGAAGACTTAATTTAATATCTTAGTAAATAGGTTAAAAAGGTGAATCAGCATTTCCCATTTAGGGAATCTGTTCTGAAGTCTTCCACACCTCCCAGGTGGGAACTGCTTAAGGTAGAAACCGGTTGCCCTATTACAACTTCAGTAAACAACCAGGATTAGGTCATTTCTGTCTGGGGTTATATGTGTTTTCTTTTAGTGACAAGAAGTGTGTTATAATGAATCATGGTTCCGTCAACCCTGGCATTTCCTCAAAGAAATACATGTCATGAAGTTCCTTTAGTGTTTTCAGTAAGGTTCAATTTTCCTTATTTTGTGTAACATGAACCTTCTGTTACAAATACATTAAATCCCGCACCTACAGGATTCAAATATCTAGTCATGGCTTCTACTACATTATATCATGTTTTCCTAGCTTATCATGTTCTATGTAAGCGAATTTTCCAAGTTCTGAAATTATTCTTCAAGCTTAAAACTGAAAAAAAAAAAAAAAAAAAAAAAAAAAGGGTTGAGAGGAGAGGAGAAAAAAAGAAAAACCAGGGAACTTTTTTCAGGGAAATATTCCTTAAGTATTTGGTAAACTGCCTAGTTGAAGTCTGAATCGACTGCAGTTTCCTCTTTGGCTTTACTGATCCTTGATACATAACATAGCAGCGCTCATTGCTCTTCCTAAGTCACATCTGTCTGATACGTTCTTTGAAGTCTTTTGTCTGTCTCTTACAGTTTTTTGATCTTCTTACTCGACATCTAATATTTCTGCCTTGTTCGAATTGTTAGATCACCTCCCCTATCGCACTTCTGTGCCTGTTTTTTGATGCCCCTAGTCCACTGAGGACTCTGAGGACTTCTAAACTAGAGGAAGAGAAAAGACAAATTGAATAAGGACATGGTCCATTTTATTATAAATAAAAGTACAATCTTTGTGTATGGGTTTCCTCCCATCCATTTTGACTGAGAAGCTTTACATTATCCTTTGGACATTTGTCTCAATTTTGGAGAGAGGAACTTATCCTTGGTTTTGAACTTCAAGACTATCTCTACGAGAGGGGCACCTGGATGGCTCAGTCAGTTAAGTGTCTGACTCTTGATTTTGGCTCAGGTCATGATCTCAGAGTTGTGAGATCCAGCCCCATGATAGGCTCCGTGCTCAACAGGTAGTCTGCTTGAGATTTTCTCCCTTTTCATCTCCCTGTGCCTTGCCCCCTGCATATGCACGCTCTCTCTCTCTCTTTCTCTCTCTCTCTCTCAAAATAAATAAATAAATATATCTATTTTTTAAAAAGATTATTTCTACAAGAAACTAGGGCTAGAGAGCCAATATGATTTGCAATCTTGGGATCAATTGTCTTCGTAAACAGTAGTCGTAGCTTTCAGAAGAGCAAAGAAACATCAGGTAAAACACATTCACTTACTAATTTTCATCTACCAACCTTTGTCTGTAGCTCTTAAACACTGGTTTTAAAATATCTCAGTATAACATAGACTCGGGGTGGAAGCATGCTTAGGGTCATGAATTCTTAATACCGCTGTTAGATATTCAACAAACTCATTCATTACTATCAGATATTGTTACAGAAAGACACTGGGGATACAGTGAATTTAAAAATCTTTAATTTTATGGAGCACTTTTATATGCCAAGATATCACCATAATATAAGGTCTTTTCTTGGAATGCTTTTTTGTTTCTGCTCAGATTAACACCATAAAATTAATTGGAAGAGATGAAACCAATAAACTTGATAGTCTTTTCTCCTCTCTCATCTATATGCTAAAAACATTTCTATCTTTCAATGTATTTGGCAGACTCTTACATTTATTATAAATACAATCGTATAAATTTTCACCTCTCTAAATTATGAACTCCTTGTAGGCAGGATCTTAAACATCACCATATTTTCTATAAGGATTTGTATATGGAATATGCGCAGATATTGGTGGAGCTCATTCAGGCTCATAGTTCCTTGACAGCTTTTTTTTTTTTTTTTTTGTACTTCTGGCATCAAAAACATTCCATAAATGTTGATTTAACATACTATTTACCATCAAAAGAATGCACCTTGGTATATGCCTGCAATCAAAACCTTAGCTTCAATAGATGCCCTTTATAAGGCTTATTATTCATGTAACATCATTTTAACCTCTGATATTTTTGTGTCATATATATCAACAATTGAGCAAGCAGATGGTCTGCTTTTCTTTGAACCTGAGCAATGTGAAATAGGAGAATTGTTCCTCAGACCCCAAGGTTCTTCCTGAAACAGAACTGATAGAATAATCCCCTCCCCCTAATCACTTTCTTTATCTTGCTTCTGTGTCACTTCCTGTTAATAGAAAAAATTAGAACCTGAGGACACTGGAGCCACCGTCTCTAGACTTGATATAAGTAGCCAGTGTGATTAGTAAGAGAGGGAAGGAATGAATGTTTTGTAGGGCACAAACAAGAACTAAAGTAGGCTGCTGTGTGCAGAGAAATATCCCATGAGTGAAGTGAAAATGATATTTGCTGCCCGTATTTTTAACTTTCATTTTGAAATGTTTTGTCATCATTTTTTGCCCTTGCTTTGAATGCATGAAAATACTACTTAAATTAAAAGGTATTTTTGAGAATGAAATTTGATAATTTAGCATCAGAAACTTAAGCAGCAAAATTTGGGGTAATAGAGGTATAAGCCTAAAAATACATTTTTATATACATGTAAAATATATATTAAAAAACTAGATCTAGGGCAGCCCGGGTGGCTCAGTCAGTGGTTTAGTGCCGCCTTCAGCCCAGGGTGTGATCCTGGAGACCTGGAATCGAGTCCCATGTCGACCTACCTGCATGGAGCCTGCTTCTCCCTCAGCCTCTCTCTCTCTCTCTCTCTCTGTGTCTCTCTGTGTATCTCATGAATAAATAAATAAAATTTTTTAAAAAATAAAATAAATAAATAAAAAATAAAAAACTAGATCTAAAATCAAGTTACAAATGTGGGACACTGTTGTTAAAAGAAATGTTTATTGAGACTTCATTGTGTATACTTGGAAAAATTCAGAATGCAGTGGGCTTGTTGTGTTGGGCTTTACGAAGTTGGCATTGTCCTTTCTTCACAATATTGAGAGATTCGCCCTACCTTGTTTTCCATAAGAATTGAAATGACCGGCAAAATTGCTGTTGGCACAGTTTAACTTACTAGATATTTTTTTTCTCCTCCAGCTATTTAGTAGTAAATGATAACCATTATGTTTCAGGATGAAAAAACAAAGTGCTTGTATCTTTTTAAATCGACAAATTTTTAGGATATTAATCACTCTTAAAGTCTTTATCTTTTTCTCCCTAGAATGCTTTATTTTTCTGCCTTTTAATATCTACATTGATGTGGCAAAGTATCGCCTGTTTTCAAATGAAATAAAGCTTATCCAGGTATATGTTGTGTTTTTTATATTTAACAACGGCTTGTTATATTTACAGGTGTTATTATTTATTGTCATAATAGAAAAACTGAAAGATAATCATTGTTTGGAAAGGCAGGCAGTCCATTGGTTGGGAAGAGTTTGAGCTTTGGAGACCTAAGAGCAGGGTTCAAATCATGGTTCTACCAAGTAATACATGAATCTTACTGAGAGTTCCTTAGACTTTCTAAGTTGCAAGTCTATTTTCCATCCAGTAGAAATAGGACCTATTTTTGCATAATTATTGCAAGGATTTTTAGACACAGGATTTGACATGTTATAGTTGCTCAACAGATATAGCTGTTAATTTATTATATGAGCCGAAAGGCAGTGGGAGGAGTTGCTGTGGTAGTAGTGGTAGGAAGAAGTCTCTAAGACCTTAGATCATTGACTTCAGTATAAAGTGACAATTGGAAATAATTATCCAGGAAAGGAATTGAAGGGCTCCAAATACTCCCTTTTTGAAGCTATCTAAGAAGCACCATGCTCAATTCAACTAAAACTTTGAACTCTTTAAACGGAGTTTTGTTTGAACAGTGTGGTTAGCTCTGTATAATCCATCCCTTGGGTTTCATTTGATCCTCTGGCTTCCCCATAGCCCATTCATACTTCTCATTTCAGATTGCACAGGTGATGGTGAAACATGTCTAGAAGCTAGGAAGCTAAACCAACCCTATTTTGCATGAACAGTCACCCTCTTGTGTCAAGAAGTCATTTCATTCTTCAAATGAAGAACATTACAATTTCAAATTCTTTAGGAATAGAAAAAAAGTCCCATTTAAAAATGGTTAACTTAGATCTATATTTTTTCTCCTCCATTAATCTGCCATATTTTGGCTTCTCTTTTTCTGACATAAGATCTATATGACTATAGTACAGGTTTCATCACAGAAGTAAATAACAGCATGTTTCCTTGGGAGCATTTGAACAACAGAATAAAACAGTGCTTACTGTTTTTTGAAAGTTGTGTCAGATTGTCATGGTAATATAGAGTTGCATCATGTTGTCATAGCAACCAGAATTATAAAACGGATTTAAAGAGGATGAGGGAGATACCCTTTGGTGTTTTGATTCCTTTAAGTATAAAGATTTTATTCCTCCTCTACTTCTGTTTATTTCATTTTGCTTCCTTTTAATAAAATGTGGAAAGGGGAGCATGACTAGAGGGAATAATGGGAATCCATACTTCTTCCCAAATGAAGAGTTGCAGCATAAAGGCTGAAGTCATCACATCTCTTTGAGCCAGGTAGGATTCAGGGTCTGGAACACGGATGCAGATACACTGCTGTGTCAAGCCATCCCAACCCTGAACAGGAGGAAGTTCCACTTCGAGTGGGTTGAAAAGGTATTTCATCTTTCTTTATGATTATTCATGGCTTTTCTTTCAAGCAAAAACATCCCAATCTTCTTCTGAACAAAAGGCAATATTGAACTTTGGAAGCTGATTCAACAATTTTATCAGGGTTTGGGGAAGACTGTTTCTTCTCTGTAATTAGAATGATTTTAGGTCATTATAGTTGCTCAAGAGGTTAAACTCTGACCCTTGAGGTGAAAAACTAATTTCAATGCTAAACCATTTCCATATTCCACAGTGAGGACCCAAAAAAAAGAAAAAAAGAGAGAGAGAGATTTTACAAGGCAGTTGAGATATTTGTTGCTGGAGTGCATCCAATGACAGATTCTACAAATAGTAGCAAGTAGAGACTGAGAAAAATTAATTTAACTGTAAATGTTTGCTAAAAATCAATTGTTTTAAATATGCCTTCTCTTAACTCAGCTCTTACCCTCTTGGCATAAACAATTTGCTTTCATTCTCTTTGTTGCTACATTCCCTCCTCCCGACTTGCTATTTAACAAACTCTTGCAATGCAAGTTGCAGCAAGTTTTAGGCATTAATAGTGGCCAGGTAGTATAATACTATTTTTAATGAATGTCTGTTTTTTTTTTTTTTTATTCTTTACTGTGCTTTCTTTGGAAAGAGGCCCACGAAACAAAGTATTAAGAAAACACACTGCTGTCCTGGAATGTGTGTATTAGCTGCAGATTATTTCCTATTAGCAGATTAGCTGCAAGGCTATTGGCTCAGAAAGGTCTTTGAGAGTATTTTGTTTTGTAACTGATTCAAGCCATGGGAGAGAATTGCCACCATGATTGGAAAGAAGAATTAGCTACTGTTGCCATGGACACTGGAGTTCACAGTCCCATTGTTAAATCTAGTGCTTGAGAATGAGATGCCCCAGCATGAGTTCAAGCTTTGTTAATGAAATGATGGAATATATTTTTTCAGAGCTTTGACAGAATCTTGTGAAAGATACGTGAAATCCATCTTGGCTACAGAAATATTTAGCGTTTCCTTTAGAAATCAGTATATTTTCCACTAAAATAAAAGAATCCTGTGCTACAGCACTCTGTGAAATGAATGCATACATTTACTTAAATCTTTAATTATCTTTGTAATACATACCCATTTATAGCATGTCTTTGAAAATTACATTTTGTTTAAATACAGAACACTAAAATTTCAGATGTTCATATTGTTGGAAGATCTGTACCAGTAGGTTTTCTAACTATGAATTGATGATAATATTACATTATAGGTGAATCTCTTTTAAAAATTCTTTATAGAGATCCAAGGTACCAATACATTTTAAAGGTGGGCTGTATACTGTGATGTGACCTATAGTAGATTTTAAGTTTTTAAACTGGAAAAGAATTTGTGAAAGTTAAAGACTGGTGATTTATTATGGTGATGTGGGTGAAAAGTTCAAAGGGAAAGTGACAAAATGTTATCAGTCCTAGACTTCTGCTAATAGTCCAGTCAGCAGATATTTAGGTTCAGGCTAGAAGCCAAGCATAACGTTCTGTACTTCAAAGAGAACTTGTAGTCCTAACTAGCCTTTTTTTTTTTTTTTTTTTTTTTTTTTTAGTATCTCATGCCTCCTATCTATCAAAAACACTTTTGTTTCATTCCTCGCCCCCTTACAATACTGTTTTGTTCATTTACTTTTCAGTGAGACCTAGATTCAAATCATGTTTCTGCTACTTACTCATCATGTGACTTTGGGCCAATTAATTATCTTGTCTAAAGCTCAGTTTCCTCATCTATAAAATAGAATGACGACAGCACTTTCTCCATAGAGTTTTGCAGATTGAGTTAAATAAAAATGATAAGCATGATGATGCATGGTGCTTGGCATTTAATAAATAGAGTTGTTCTATTCAAAAAACCTCGGTCGCCCCTATTTCTCACCAAATGTTAAGATACTCTCACAATGAAAGTCACATTCCCTCTGCAGATTTATCTGCCTTTCCAATGAATGCATGAAAAATGGATCTACTTATTATCCTGGATGCCCTCCAAACATATTTCATGAACATCCTCACCTCTGAGACTTTGATTAGCCAGATCTCTGACTGAGAGCATCCTTGCTCCTCTGTTTCTACCTAAGGTCAATATTTCCTTTAAGATCCATAATCCCTAAAGTATTTCCTGACTAACCTTCCTCCTCCCAATTTTCTGTTTCTTATCTCAATAGTTTTTTTCAGAATTTTAGATATACATATTAGAAGCCCAGTGAGAACTGATTTGAAATTAAAAAACCCTTAACTCTTAATAATCTTTAGGCCCTCATGGATATATTTTATTTATAAATAAATATCACAAAAAATATATCCCAAGGATATCTACTTTATGCAAATTTCACTTACCCTAAGAATTTGAATTAATTATTTGATTAGTTTGTGTTTGGCTTTATTTTTCCTTGCTAAACCTGTAATAGGTGGTTAACTTGTCTTCTATATTTATCATTATATAGTGATTCCAATGGCATCATTGCTATTGGGTTTTCGTCAGCTGAGAAGGTGGCATCATCAGGCCTTCTATGACTGCTTTTGTTGTCCAAGCCAAAGCTAAAGCCCCAAAGCAAGCCAATGGTGCTTCAGAATGAAATGAGTAATAATGTAATGTGCCACTAGGCTGTACATATTCTTTTCCAATGGAATATCTTGGACTCTAAATCTCACACATAAATAAATGTAAATAACTCACTTCTTTGGAGGTAAAATCTTGCAATTCAGCTATCTGTGACATCTAAAAAAGGAAAGACAAAGGTATTGATCAAAGAGGATTGTGAGAAATAGTTGCACAAAAAGGGAATTGTAACCATCTTAGGCAAAGTCTCATTCTTACACAATACCCATCGGGATGTCTACTTATCTACCAGTTAGCACTTCAGGGGAGGAAAAGAGAATTGTTATCATAAACAGACATCCTGAAAAAAATATCGAAATTTTTTTCTGAAAAGCTAGAATTTAGAACATAAATTCCAGTATTTTGTTGTTGTTATTGCTTAAAAGAAGGAGATGGGGAACAGAGGGAGAGGGGCAGAGAATCTTAAGCAGGCTCCATGCTGGGGCTCAACCTCACAACCCTGAGATCATGACCTGAGCTGAAAATGAGAGTTGGATACTCATCTAACTGAGCCACCCAGGCACCCCCTGTTGCTTTTCTATCCTGTGTGTTTAGATAATGGTAGAATTAGATTATTGTAAATGCAAAAGATTCTGTCAATTTTATATTCAAAGAGCTGTCATCTATTCTGGATTTAATCTGACTTCCAGTTTACAAAATAATAAGCCAATCCCCCCAAATCTAGAAAGACATATTTATAATCCCTGATATTAACTTAAAAGAAAGAGTCTTAAGAATATAACCATGGTTTCAAATTCCATGAGATTAATTCTATGGCTTGGGGCAATGAAATTATTTCGGAAGATCAACCTATGACTATTGGCCACAGTAGTAAGAGGCAAGCATAAGGAATATCGGCAGAAAGATGGTCATTTGGCTCCAGAAGGACACAAAATGAAAGGCTGAAATATACTGATTACTGTACTAAACTTACAGTCTCTTCTAGTGGAGTATACATTTATACCCTGGAATTCCAAATCATCAGAATGTTATTCATTGGCTCTATTCAGAAAAAAGTTATTGTTGCATGTATAAACATGTATTAACGCATGCCCAGATATATAGTACGTCTTTTTATGGATTTTCATGGCAGATTGTAATTGAAAATATTTTGAATAAATGGCATAATTGACTATACCTCCTTGTCCTCTTACAATAAAAATATTTTAAATTATCCTCACCTTAAGGAAATACCGATGAAAAAAGTTATTTTATGGACTTACCACTTATTATAATTTCTGGATTTTATGAAGATTGAGACATTTAAGAATCCCCTGTAAAACTGGATCTTGCCCCAGTAAAATTTCCTTGTCTTGGTAAGATAAATGTTTGTTTGACAGAACCTCTGTATGGGCCTTGCCCTGATACCTATATAAAAATAAAAAGACAAAACAAAATAGAATGAAATATAGAGAATAACCATCATCCAAATTCCACAGGCATTATTGTATTTTTGTCTTCTGCATTTACATTTAGGAAAAAAGAGGAAATTGGAAGATCAGTACCTTTTTTTTTCTGTAGCAGAGGATGAACACAAAATAGCACAGTTTATTTTGACATACGGTCAAAATAAGGAAAGGGCTTATTTATAAAAATACATTTAAGATGGATCAAGAAACATATTCGAATATTGCTAGAGATATGAAAAAATAAAGTATTATACACCTGTTTGAAAATTGTTTTTTTTAATTTTTTAAAAGATTTTATTTATTTATTCATGAGAGACACACACAGAGAGAGAGAGAGAGAGAGAGAGGCAGACACAGGCAGAGGGGAGAAACAGACTCCATGTAGGGAGCCCAAGGTGGGACTCGATCCTGGGACTCCAGGATCATGCCCGGAGCCAAAGGTAAACACATAACTGCTGAGCCATCCAGGTGTCCCGAAAATGTTTTTAAAATAGTTTGAAATGTGTTTTAGAAAGTTTTAACCTTAAAGGATCTCTTTTGAAAAAGTGAAATTCATGCTAATAGAAATTCTAATAAAGTATATTTCTGATAACGTTTACTGTCCTCTTTGAAATGTCATAAGCACATTTTTTTTTTTTTCTGACAAAAGCCACACTTTGTTCTGAAATTAAAATATAATGTGTCCTGGGGCAGCCCAGATGGCTCAGCGGTTTAGCGCCGCCTTCAGCTCAGGGTGTGATCCTGGAGACCCAGAATCGAGTCCCACGTCGGGCTCCCTGCATGGGGCCTACTTGTGTCTCTGCCTCTTTCTCTCTCTGTGTCTCTCATGAATAAATAAATAAAATCTTTTAAAATATATATATAATGTGTCCTTAAAGCATCATAATTCACAATCTTTTGATTCAAATAAATGAAAACAAAATGTATGTCTTTTAATTAATGTTTAAAAATCCAACTCTTTATTAGTAAACCAAGAAATACATGATTATTGAACCAAATTCTGTCAGACAATGGGATGCTATAAAACTTTTTAATTAGAAAAGGTTAAATGCTGCAGAAAGAATTCTGGATCTTTTCTAAAAAGCAGAGGGGAGAAAAGCTTTAATTTGTTTTCCCTTAAAAGATTGTTGCTTCTTAAGACTAGAATTCAAACCGCATTTTAACTTTGGTTTGTATGATGGAAATCACTGGGCAATGTTACCACACAAAAATGAAATGAGAAAATATGTTCCCACCTGCTGTGATGAAAAGTGCTAACATTTTATTAGTACCCTATATATCTCATCTATTTCTAAATGAAGATGTATGAACCATGTAATTCACTTGAGACTAGGTATGTATCTGAGTTTAGAGAAAGAGAGCAGAATATGGAAAGTAGAAGGACCAAACCAAGTCACATAATTGCTTTTCAGTAGAAAAGGGTGTCCTCATGATGGGGTGGGAGTGTAAAATCATCAGTTATACTTTGAGGGGACAGGATGTTGCCACTATAAAAATAATAGAGAACTAGTTATGACCTAACATAAAGAGTTTAGTTTTTTTTTTATGAGAACAGTTTTTAAGCATTGAAACATACAAACCCAAATCTCAATTTTAATCAACTTCAACTACTTATGAGCTGATTATTTGAATTTTGAATTATCCAGTGTCTACTTTGTCATTATATATCTTGCTTTCTGCTTTGGGGTTTGAATTCTCCAAAAGTCTTCTCAGATGAGAAGGAAAAATTTAGTTTCTGAAAGATTCAAGAGGTGCTCTTTAAAAATGGCCAGTGTAGGGGCAGCTGGGTGGCTCAGTGGTCAAACGACTGCCTTTGGTTCAGGTCATGATCCTGGGGTCCTGGGATCGAGTCCCGCATTGGGCTCCCCACAGGGAGCCTGCCTCTCCCTCTACCTGTGTCTTTGCCCCATTTCTCCGTGTGTCTGTCATGAATGAATAAATAAAATCTTAAAAAAAAAAGGCCAGTGTATTGATTGGTTTCCTAAAACTGAACATGACTGCTTGATCACCATGACGCTGCTATGCAGAGATACACAAAGGCAAGAAAAATGATAATAATTTTTTTTTTAAATTGAGACAACCATGCTCTGTAATCCTCTGTAGGAATGGCTGTCCGTGAATTTCTTTAGCTCTGTAGTTTTTTTGTAGTCCTGGAAGTAGGAAAGAGACCATAGCTACTGGCTGCATTTTGACTTTTGGTTCTCTGCTCCTACTTCCCTTCTCTGTTTCTATTCAGATACAGCCCTTCCATTTGTTTCAATTTAAATATTGAATCATGGCAGCCATTACAACTTTTATTATTTTATATGAGGAAAGAAAAGATGATAGTTGATCATCTCTTGGCCAGTCTTGGTTAAGCTTAGGGCATCATATCCCATAGACTGTGCAACATGTCAGATTGCTGCTGAGAATATAGTAAGCCACCCCTAGTGTGTTAAAAAGGCCAATAAAGAGGTTTCTTTGGTACTGATGTTACCAGGAACTGAAATTAGCCATTAGGAAGAATCTCCCTTTTTGTGTACGTCATTTTCACCATTTATATTTTGAGCACATTTATGATGGCAAACGAGATTTTCTCAATGTATGAGTAATTAGAAAGTTGTAGAAACTGAGAACCATAGCACAGGTTTTCATGAATACTGATACCAAGACATGCATTTGCAAATTTCAGTTTCCATAAGCTGGTTTGTTCTCTATTGGATTTATCCTAAAGAAATCATTTCCAGGCTATTTCATCACAACAGTCATTCATATCAAATCCATGGCTGTACTTGAATGATAAAGATTTCTTTCTGTGGTAGGGCAGTATTTCTCTGTCTTTGTATAGTCCTTCTCTTTTTTGTGAAATATGCAAACTCACCTCCATCCGTGTTGAGAATCACTATTCCTGATATGTAATAAATACCAGAAAATACATGCAATTAAGTGTAAATTTTGAAAAAAAAAAATCCATGTTTCTTGACTTTCAATTTGACATTATCATCTCCCAGTTGGCTACCTTTGTTTAATTAGGGGTGAGAGACCTTCACCCATTCAGAAAATTTCCCAGAGCCCCGATAACTGCCTGTGCCCCAAGCATTGCATCTGGCCCTAAGGAAACAGCAGTGTAAAGGGGTCTGAGCTTGTGGACTAGGTAATTTATGGTCTATCTTGGAAATTAAAAAAATTAGACCCATAATTACAATAAAGTGCAGTCAGGGTTATGATAGGGAAAGGTGGTATGTTGCACCATTATGTTTCCCACATTGTTATTATACGTCTAATAGCATCTTTAAAATGGTTGTTGAGAGAATGATGAATGAAATCACCATTATCTCTGAGTAGTTCATAAGGTATATAAAAATTAAAATAATATGTGTCATTTCCAAAGTGTAATATGGCTCATATTTTATATTCCTCTCATAGAAAAATCTTCACAGATGTGAATTGAAGATAATAAGTAATGAGAACTAAAAAGGTAGTAAGTTCTTAAGCAGGTTTGCCTGATTAAATCACTGAAATTAATTCCAATTTTATTTAGTTCGCTAATGAAATAATGTTGTTTCCTTTGCAGTGAATCCTTCCCAATGATTAAGAAAGTGGTATGGATAGTAGTCATTAGTGAATTCTAAAAAAGAGCAAATAATGAAAATAGTAGCTTGCGCTTGCATAGTGATTATTATCTCCATTCTAAGCACCACGCATATATTAGCTTATTTATTCTAACAGCCCTATGAGGCAGTTGCTATTATTATGCCCATTTTGTCAATGAGGAAACAGGCACAGAGAAGTTTATATATCTGGCTTATTTTCAGATTCTCTATTTCCTTGATACTACCTTTTCTTCAGTCTCTCTTGCAAAAAAGTTCAGAATTGTTCTGGATTCTTCTCTCTTTTTCCTCCTTATGGGTCTCTATCAACTATGTCTCACTTATTCAAAAATGCCAGGCTTCGAGATCAATAATACAAACATTATGCTTTCTGAAATTACATTATTTGTTAGCATGTTTACTTTCTCCTTTTCCCCAAATGGAAGCTCCTTAAAGGCGTTGCATTTGCCTTGTTTTCTGCTCCATCTCTGGCACCTGCTACAGTTGTGCCCAGCACATAGTGCCCAGGGAACACTGGTCGCATGAATAAATAGTGAAGATTTCATCACCCTCTAAGGTAGATGTAAACATATAAAAGAGTAATGAGGATAATTTTATCTAGTCTTCTTAAATGTATCATGGCTCATTCCTTCTTTTCCATTCCCACTACTCATCATATGCCTCTTTTCCTTCTCTCTTTGATTTATTGCCTATAGTCTACTTACTGCCTGGTCTTCCTGTCTTTCTTCTATCCTCTTCATCCAGGTGTTGCAGGATAATCTTTCCAAATCATATCATATCCTAGCTCAAAAAATCTGACTTGTGCTGTAACTTGGGTTGTCGTTAAGCTATTTCCTATGACTGTGCCTTATACCCTCAACTCCACAGTAATCTCTGGCAGGAATTGTAGCCAAATTTTTTTTATCATTCCCCCACACAATGGCTATATAGCGTATTGATCAAAGAAGTTGACACTATATAGTAAATACAACTCTTTACATAGAGGAAAGGAAGCGTGAGGTCCATTAAAAATCTAAAGGACTATTAGTTTTCTATTGCTGTGTAATTAATTACAAATTCAGCAGTTTAATATACCACAAGTTTATTTCCCTACAGTTTCTTCAGGTCAAGAGACTGGGCACAGCATGGCTGGATACTCTTAGGGCTTCACGGAGCTGAAACTGAGATAACAGCCAGGGCTATGGTTTTCACCTGGGCTCAGAGTCCTCCTCTGAGCTCATTGGTTGTCAGCAGAGTTCATTTCCTTTTAGATGTAGGACTGAGGTCCTCATTTTCTAGTGTTGGCGCAGGACCACTCCCATTGGCAGTTTCTGGCCTTGTGGCCCTCATAGGTGTTTGCTCTATTCCAGGCCTGTCTTCCTCTTCTGAGACCAGCCAGAGAAAACTCTATTTTGACAGCTCTCGTTTAATTAGGTCAGACCCTGGATAATCTCCCGATCATAAAGTCAGCTGATTTGGGACTCTCCTTGTATCTGTAAAATCCCTTCAAGACAGCCCCAAGATGGATATTACTGACTGGAACAGGTGTGTGGACAGCAGGAGCCTGGAATTTTAAAGGGCCATCTTAGGATCCTGCCTACCCCAAGAAGTTGCAGATACCATAGTCTCAAAAGGAACTGTAGGTCTAGAGGTGATGTCTCAGGACAATTTGTTGTTCATGACTGGCTGTGTTCATTCAGCTAACATTTCTGGAAGTTCCCTTGGAATATATCAAGCCCTACTCTAGAAAGTTTTTGTATGTTCTCTCAGTGAAATAAAATTTGAAAACTAAGCATCTTTCCTCAAATACTTTTTGAAGATGGTATTGAACAGGTGTTAGTTTTAGGAGAAGTAATAAATTTGTAAAGCCATTGTAATTGAAGCTTAATAGTTAAACGTATTCTCAAGAAAAGTACTTTTATGTTACAAAGTGAATAACAAACTCCAAACGTGGAAGCAACATTTTATAGAACTGAAAGAAAATAAGATAGGGATTTAGGAAAATTGGCTTCTAGTCCCTATTTGCTTTTCACAGGGTAAAATTTGAGATGTCTTTAACATCTCCATGCTGTAGGTATTTCTTATATTATGGGAATGGTGCATTTGACTTGTTTCTCTCAGGTTAGGGTTACAAGACCTAAGATTTATATGAAATAATGACTAATCTAATTATTACTGAATATTTAAATATCAAATATTAGATATTTTAAAATGAATATAGGATAGTCATAATACAATACTCTATTCACCTATATTTTCCCTATCTGAGCCTTAATTTTAGGCCTAAGCTAGTGAAAATATATGGCATTATAAGCAGTGTTAAAGATGGGAGAAATGAATGCTTAAATTTCCTAGTTGGGAAATAGTCTGCCTTGTTTTGAGATACACTGATGTTGGTTTATTTTAATGAAAAAAAATGCTTTTCATTCTAAAATATTTGATTTACGATGATCATATTCCATTCTTATTTTTTTTCCTGAATTACAGTATTACAGTGATTAAAGGTGGGGGGGGGAACGACACTATTTTACAAAAGCAACTATTAGTTAAACACACTTTCCCGTGAAAGAATGTTTGAAACCGAAAAAAAATTCTCTCTTATCCTCTCTTGTTCTCACTTGTTTTTCTGTCTAGAGGAAACCAGTTCATGTCACTTACATGCCTTTCAAACCAGTCTCTCATTTTAGAGACTGCTCTGTGCTGATTATAGGACAATTTCTTTCCTGTGTTAAGTTATATATATGAAATCTGCAACCTGGTTTGTATCTGTACTTTAGATGGCTTAAAATTTTAGAAAGAGGTAGTACCTTTTCAGTATGCCTACAGTATATATCTACAAAGGTTTGGGAATCAGACCAGAATTGAAATATTGACTCCACTATTTTTACTAGGTGTGTGAGCTTCTGCCAGTTACTTAACCTCTCTGAGCTTAAATGCTATTTTTTTTTTAAGATTTTATTTATTTATTCATGAGAGACACACAAAGAGGCAGAGACACAGGCAGAGGGAGAAGCAGGCCCCATGCAGGGAGCCCGACACGGGACTTGATCCCAGGTCTCCAGGATCACGCCCTGGGTTGAAGACCGGCGCTAAACCATCGAGCCACCCAGGGATCCCGATTAAATGTTATTTGTAAAATAAAGATCATTATTTCTTTATCATGAGGTATAGAATTAAATAAAAAGCGTAAGGACCTAACATGATATCTAGGACATTCTGACCACCAATACTTATTGTTTCCTACCTCCTGTCTTAGATAGCCATGATCACATGTCTATTTTGATAGTATTTTTCTTATTCATTAACAGAAAGTCACAGTGCTTGTTCTGTGGTAGGACGTGTGACAAGTGCATAAGGATGAATAAGACAGCCTTTGCCCACAAAGAGGGCAAGACCAACTTTTATGAAAGAACAGTATATATACATTTAGAATGAAAGACTGCTAAATAATGTTCATATGAAAATGGCAAATTGCAACCGCATATTACAAAAGATAGTAAGTTATATAGTAAGTTCTATTGATCACATGGAAATAATTATATTAATCTTTCTGGATTTTCCCATGGCTTTCCACTCATTTTGGTTACAGCTAAGGTGGAGTTCTTTTATCTAAAATGCCTGCAGGATATGGATCCTGGCTATTGAAGTTATATTCTTATTTCCTTTGCTGCTGGAATCATGTTGATGGTCAACTGAAGCTGTTTTCATACTCTTTCTAGATTTGATCTTTGATGAAAGGAGCCAAAAAGAATTCAAAGGCGTTACCTTGCCTTAGGGACTTCCTTCTACTATTAAATTGATGTATCCCAACTTTGTTGGTGTTTAAGAAACACTAAAAAGCCCATGTTTATTCAGTTTTGACTTGAAAGTTGAGAGGCGGTGTGTTCTAGTACTGTGATGTTTGCAAGAGAAGATGGAGCCATTTCTCATGATTTTAATGCAGAGTTCTTTCATTAAGTATTTTAAATATTCTTAGTAATTGAAGGAAGGAAAACTGCCTTGTAAAGTGCAAAAGTTAATTCATTATTTATTACCATACGATCTTGCCAAGCCCAAATTGACCTACATGCATGTTCAGTTATGATTCAGTGAAATCAATTTTTGTATGTAGGCTAGGCCTTGTCTTCTACATAACCAGTATGTGCCACGCTAGGACTATAAATGCTCTAAACGTACATATATTTACCCTCATTTGAAATCATTTGCAGAGTGGTTAGTTTTGATGGAAAGCTGTTATTCAAGCAGCAAAGCTAATGTCTTCATTTGGGAAATGGCCCAGTGATTTATATCAATTTGTGGTTCTGACTGAACCTTGATTTTAATCCTTTTTTTTTTAGGATTTATTTATTTATTTGAGACAGAGAGGGATAGCTCACACAAGTGGGGGTAGAGGAAGAGGGAGAGAAGCAAATTCCTTACTGAGCGGTGAGCTCCACCCAGGGCTTGATCACAGCACCCTGTGATCATGACCTGAGCTGAAATCAGGACTCAACTCGCTATACCAACTGAGCCACCCAGGTGCCCTCTGAACCCCTGATTTATACTGTCTTTACCTTAAGAAATATTTTTCTCTTAGTATTTTATGACACGTGAAAGCAGTGGCCTATCCTGCCCTATATTCTATTTATTTGTATCATTAAACTTTCTTCCTAATTGTAATGAGATTTCACAAGGAGTGTCTTTCATCTCTAGAATAATCACAGGGCCTCTTGGAACACCTTATCTGAAGGAGAATTCTCTTAATCGAAGCTGTAAGCCAAAAGTTTGATATTTGAGCTACCCTGAAACATTTCAGAAAAATTCAGAGTAGGGGAAATAAAGATCACTTTCTCAGCAGATATGCTTATCCAGGTTTCCACTGTGTTTCTGAAAGCAGTGCTAAATGTAGTCAGTCTCTGTTCTGCAAATAGTCATCCTCTGTATTTGTGACAAGTGGGCAGGAACTTCTTTAAGCAATAAACATAGTTGCTCAGATTTGGGAACGAATAGAGTTCCCATCATAGTTTTTATGCCCTAGTTTTTTGATGATCTGGTCCAATTAGATGAGGCACTCTAGTATCTGAATTATGAAACTCTCTGTCACTTCACTTCCAGCATATTCTAAACCCTTGTGATTTTTTTAAGGACAGATAAGTAATACGATTACTCAATATTGGAGTTGTGGTCAAAAGGTGAGGTTGGTTAAGATCAAAGGATTGTTTGGGGTAAATGAGGGATTGGTAAGTAGCATTATGAGTTCCATTTGCTAGCACCACAAAACCTTTGAGACAAAGTGAAGTTTAAACTCCATATGTTGGTTGAATCGCCTTGGCTAGGTCACACACTTTGCTTCTTAGTATCATTAATTCTAAGTGGCAGCCAATCTTTTAAAGAGGTTTTTTTTAATATATATATAAACTTGAGCTTTCTGATCTAAAAATGAGCAAACAAAAAAATATTTTTTAAATAAAAAATAAAAATGAGCAAACAGGTCAAATATGTATACATCTTATTTGCCAGTAACCTTTTTCTGAATCTGTTCCATCCTTGGTACTTGGGGGAAAAAAAAAGGATTGGTAATTGGAAAAATACCAACACATCGCAAATGATAAGTTTGACCTAGTGCTTTTCTTTATAAAGGGAAAAAGGAGGATAGCATTTAGCATTCACTTGTAATCTAAAATATTTTTAAATATTTTGTAGTAAGCCTTTTTTTCTACCAGTGTTAATAATGCTACCAATTCATGGCTGACATGCACATGAATTTCATGTTCATATTGCATCAAATCATTAGCATGGAAAAATAACATAACGGCAGGTCCTGTTAACTAATTATGCTAGATTGACACTTTAGAAGAGGTTCATCCTATTCGAGTGTAATCATTAATAGAAAGGAATCCTCTCAAAGAGGCCTTCTATTTTAAAACTTGTTAATGAAAGGGATTTAATAAATAGATACGTGTGTAAAAATTGTTTCCCATAATATATCCATCCTTTACATGCATTCGTTGTACAGTGAGAGGTTACACATTAAGATAGATTGTTTCTCAATTTGATGTAGTATTCCTACATCAAATTATGCTATCTATGATAACATTAAGCAAAGGGTTAAAAAACATTACACAGAAGGAAGAAAATAAAATCAGTCTCTCCCCAGATAAAAATAACACACCTAAGAAGGCATCAGGTTTCCCATTCCTTAAATATTCATCCTTGCTATTGAAATAAGCCAATCTCAGAGCATAATCTATAAACTGACATTTTCTCTATAAATTCTATAAAAGCTATAGATGCCCTGATAGTCATTTTAATGTTTAGCTCTTTACCTATGTTTAAATTTCTTGATAATAATAGCTACTGTTACTGCATGCTTCCTTTATTCTAGTCACTCTACTAAGTGTTTTGTATAGTATTTCATTTAATCTTTCTCTTAAAAGCTATAGATTAGGAAGGGCAGCTCAGAGGGGAAAAGTAAGTTTCCTAAGATCACATGCTACTAAGTGGAATCAGGATTTGTGCTCATGACGGTCTGTGTGACTTCCAAGGTCATCTCTAGTCTGAACAAAAGAAAATTCCTGCACACCTTTAAACTGCATCAGATACAGAAAGCAAACTGAAGCAAATGTTGTGCAACCCAAGTTATATAAATATGAATAAAACTATGCCCCTGTGAGCGCTCCCCTCTTCCACCTCTCTCAGATGTTTTTGACAGCTTTTGCTTCATTGGGGAGTGAAAGACCATCAGTGTCTCTGGGCTGTAGGATTCTCTAGTCGTATCTATATCTGGAACAGATTCAGAGAAAGGTTACTGGCACTACTCTAAGGGCTTTCAGATGCTGTGGTAAAATGTTTGGGGGTAAATTTTTGAAGAAATACATTCGGAGGTTATGTCATGCTTTCATTGTTTGTTTTTCTAGTTTCAATTGTTTATTAAAAACAAAATTTGTGGGATCCCTGGGTGGCGCAGTGGTTTGGCGCCTGCCTTTGGCCCAGGGGCGATCCTGGAGTCCCGGGATCGAGTCCCGCGTCGGGCTCCGGGTGCATGGAGCTTGCTTCTCCCTCTGCCTGTGTCTCTGCCTCTCTCTCTCTCTCTCTCTCTCTCTCTGTGTGACTATCATAAATAAATAAAAATTAAAAAAAATTTGTGACAAGTTTACCACTTGTTAATATGGAAGGTTTTCTTCACCACCCGATTATTCCATTTATGCATTTATACATCTTAACTGTTGGTGGCTTGTCATGTCATTAAATATAGAGAAATGCATGTAAAAGGAGGTTTATTTTGATGTAAGATTTTACAAAAGATCAAATTCTTTAAGAAATTGACAAGTCTTAGGTTTTGTGAGTTTCTTTTCTACTAATCATCTCCATATTAGGATTCAATTATAAACATTTCATAAAGAAAAGGAGTTTTTTTTCCTTGATTTTATCTTATTTTTCTCACCATACAGGTCACTACATGTGATGTATATCATATATCAGTCAGCTGCAGGCCAGATACTATGCCCTCTCCAGAGCCTTTCCAATGCAAAGGAATCTTAAACTCATACATTGTCTCAACCAGAATTAGACTCAGTATCTGTCCTGTTGAGCTTCAGACACTAGACTGCAAGTTACATAAGGGCAAGATCAACATTGAATTCACCTATGGGTCTTGGGTAGGTGTTCAATTAGTATGTGTTGAGTTGATGAGTATTTATTAGTTTAAATAATAAATATGTTAACTATATAAAGTGTTATACTTAATTTTTTAGAAATGCCTTTCTAGGTAACTTGAAAAGATAAAATGCAAGTCAGGAAATTGTACCTTACTTATTTTTCTTATCCCCCTAAACACTAGGACCTTGTCATGCTTATACACTATGTAGTATATGTTCAAACATTGTTTCTTAGAAGCTAGTTGAATGACATTTTTAGGGGAGAATTTTGTAACACATCCTTTGTGTTCATGTGGAATATCTAACTGCTCCACCTAAAGGGATATGTAAAGCAAACAATGTAAAGGAGCATGTGCTATTCCTACTCTAATACTTTTTAGCCTTCTTTTTAAAGATTTTATTTATTTCATGAGAGACACAGAAAAAGAGGCAGAGACATAGGCAGAGAGAGAAACAGGCTCTGTGCAGGGAATGTGATGTGGGACTCGATCCCAAGACCCTGGGATCACAACCTGAGCTGAGGCTCAACTACTGAGCCACCCAGGCATCCCTATTTTTTAGTCTTTATGATTCAATTTAAAGTGTGTTCAAAACATTTTTCCTCAAAAATGGGTACATGGCACTAAAACTGAATAAAATGCAAGAAAAGAAGAAATACAGATGACCAGTAAGCATGTTAAGTGAGTTTTAGCCTCATTATTGATAAAAGGAATGTACAATGGAATAAAAAAATAGAATTCTATTTTTCCAGCAGATTGCATGAGTATGGGCTAGGGAGTACATTAATGATCTAAATGGTATATCTTTTTGGATGTCTATTTGACTACAATACTTAGTAGAATTTTAAATCCGCATACCTTGCTAGAGATTAGCAACAATTCTTGTATAACTTAGTCAAAAGAGATAATAGATGGATGTTCATCCCATATTGTTCACATTAGAGAAAGAAAAGGAAACAGGAGAAAAGAAAGAAAGGGAGGAAAATTAGAAGCAATTGAAACATGGAATAGCATGGACTTTGCCAAATCCTTTGTGGATAACTATGAAAATGACACATGAGGAGGACAATGTAGATTGTTTTATATTTATTGACATAAGATATTAAATGAGAAAAAAATACACTGAAGAAATAGTCTGTATAGTAAGATCTTACTGCCTGTTAAATATTTGCTATATGAGATAGAGACTAAGGACACAGAGATAAAAACAAGGAGCCATTTTCTAGTGGAACTTACTACTGTATAACTCTGAACCTCAGGAGCCGTCAGTGGGTAGAAAAAGATATGACCTAATTCCAAAATTTGGGGTCTAAGCTGAAGAAGCATCAGTGTATCTACAGAAGTGAACCTGTTTGAGGTTAGAAATTCCTGTCTGTGGTGGAATTCAGTCTTCTGTTAGCGTTTCTAATCAGTTGTCAAGAAGTAGTGGGATAATAGTTCAGAGAAGCTTGCAGAACTTCCACCTAGAGGCTGAAGATTTAGCAGCAGTAGCAGTTCTAGATACCTGGGAGCTTCTGCAAGATATAAAGGAACCCTACTAGTCCAGAGCTAATGATGCATAGCCATTTGAATATTACCATAGGCTATTGGTACCTGCTGGCACATCTCTAATCATTTTATGTTCAGAAATTTCATTCCTTAGTTCTCCTTTTTTCCTTTAACATATATAACTGTGTTAATCTTCTAAATTTTATGCTTTCTTAAACATTAATTTTTCCCCCAGTACCCATATCTGAAAATGGTAAATAACATCCTGTATTTCTATGTCACAATTTTCTCATAATCCACTCAAATGTGTTTTTTCTTCTTTTTTAAACCTGTGATAGGCTACAGATGCTAAGGAAATTGTTCTAAAAAGCCTCAACTTCTTACTGTTACTATAACACTGACTAACAAATGTAAAGTTACGTATGACATTTTTTATAATGGCTGTAAGTGTGTTTTTGGAAACTGCAAGCATGTGAAGGAGTTATTTTATTTACAGTATTAGCTACAGAAAAAAAAGTAAGCATGTAATATGGTAAGTGGTTTTAAAATTTTATTTTGAGGGCATTTTCAGAAGTAGAAGATAATGTTCTTCATTCCTTGCTAAGACTTCGGTTGGAAATCAGGGGCATCCTTGCATTAGCTACAGCTCCCAATATTTTCCTGGTTCTCTCTTTTGCTTGATCGTGTTGGTCCTTTTGAAACTCAAACATTTATGAAAATTCATAGTTTTGCACAAATATTGAGGACCTAGAATTGCAAAGTATATATAAACCAAGTACTGCTGTTTGCTGATTAGGCAGAAACTAAATTTCTGCCTCGCTCTTCCTAGCATTTTTAATTAGAATTACTTGTTTGTTACAATATGATTTTCTTCAAAAAATAGATGCTCTGAGGCAAAAGAGGAACCACAGGCTATATGTTGAATAGAAGGTTGATTAGTTGGCCAAACTTCAGTAGTGGGAGCCTGCCATGCTTCCTAGGGAAACAGCTCCTTCTCTGAAATTTTATTGTGGTAATTACTAGTGCCAGTTTGAGTTCAATATTGCCAACAATTGTTTTGTAGTTGCTTATGAATCAGGTTCAACAGCTTATGCATATTTCCTTATGCTTGAGCCAATAAAAATATTTTTTTTCTGTTTTATCTGCATATTTTCGGAACCTGCCTCCCTTCGTGGTAAAAGCATATTTTATCATGAAAAATCTACAACCTTGTGTCATTTTCTTTTTTTCTCTCTTTTTTTCTATTTTAAAAGCTATGCTTCGAGTTCATGAAACTATAAACTAGAGCATATCAAAGATGGCAAATACGGGGAAAGTGGTATTTGTAAAGCTTCTTCCAAATAGGAGTGAGATAGGGGACTACTACTTTTTAATAGTAATTAACAGTAGGAAGTATTACAGGGAACATTTCAAGTGCTCTATTTATTAGGTACATGTTTGGTAATAAATGAGAATTATTAAGAATGCAGGCTAAAGTATATGACTGTGACTACATGTAAACTGGGAAGAACAGAATCTTGGAATAATACTTGCCTTTTAAAAATATACGTATTCACTATATTATGTCATTAAGACTGAACTGCTTTCTTTTCAAATTTCCTGGGCTGCCTTATGCTTTTGTTTTGTGTACCATATATTAAAGGTGCTTCTTCCAAGAAGAATTTCAAATTGGTATCAATTAATTGTAAAAGCAAAGTGATCTGAATTTCACCAGGAAGGAAAATGTGAGGGGTTTGTGTGTGTGTGTGTGTGTGTGTGTGTGTGTGTGCGCGCGCGCGTGTGTGCATGTGTTTTCTTTATAATGAACAGAAACCAAAAAAAAAAAAAAATTCTAAAATGACTTGCCATTATCCCTAGAAGTTATTCAAATTATGCTGACTTTATAACCAGTACATGACTAAATTTGTGTTTTATGACAAGAAAAGTTCATAAAATAATGCTTTTGTTATGGCACTCTTTTAAATACCATTTATGCATTTTTTATGAACCTGATTTTTCACTTAATCCTCTGCTTTATGCTCTTAGAGTTTCAGAAGTTGGGCAGTAAAACATTATTGTCTTTAGCTTTCCATATTTTAGTTCAGGAAGAAAGCAAGTTCATTCTGTACTTAATTTTAATTTCCTTTTGAATCTGGAGAGCTATTATTTTTTTTTTCTTTTCTTAGTGACCAGAGGAGCCTGAACCATTATGGTCTGCTACATTTATAACCTATGGACAAAATAGAATTTCTATCTCTAGCCTTTTAAATAAAGTACTAGATCCACATGCATGGCTTTAAAAATACACTGCTCTCCCATACTTTTTTTATTTAGGTTTTCTTTACTTGAAATTGAAAATTTGCCTAGACTCTTCATATGTAAGTTATAGAAATAATTTTATATCTCTTAATATTTTGATAAGCAAAATCTGGATGCTGAGTAGTTTACAGTGCCACTGCACATTGTATTACTTCTGCTCACTAAAGAATATCCCCCTGAAAAGTACTAGAAGAGAACAGTAAAGAACTATTCTCTTCTCACTGATGATAGAACAAGAGAGAGATTTAAATTCTAGCATGAGATGAGTACCGGTTTTATTATAGTATCAATCGCGAGGAAGAGCTTTTGCAAAGTGCTGTGAATTTTCTTTGTCTAGAAATTCTTCATTTCATCCTTTCCTTCCATTCATCCATCCTAGACTAAGTTCTGATGGCTCAGTGGATTTATTTATGGTCCTAAACAAAGTCACGAAACAGACCTGAAGTCCTTTCTATCATTATGATTGTATAGTAATGGAAAAGAATCATAGGCTCTAAGAGAATTCCTTCCTTTCATATATTTTTGTGATTTCTGAGAAGTTTTAGTAGTCTATATTTTTCCAACAGATTCTTTCTTGTTTTCTTTTGCCTCCTTTTCTTTTCCTTTCTTTCTCTCTTACGTGCTCTTTCTTTCACTCTTGCTCTTTCTTTCTCTCTTTCTCTCTTTCTTTCTTTGTTCTCATATTAATTTCCCTAAGGCTACCAGAGTTTTTTATGATTTTTAGTAATATCTTGTAATATTAAACTCATAACAATACATAGTGAATAATTTTCAGTAAATATTACAGAAAATTCTGTTATTTACAGGACTCCACACAACCAAATCATAAAGATAATTAAAAGTCACTTACTTAGAAACTTACAGTGAAATGCTTCTCAATTCTCTGTATTATACACAAATACTCACAAGGGAATTTCCCCTGCATACTGTGGTCACAAAATTGAAAGAACAGAATATTTCTTCTAAACCTAGCATCTTTCTTTATTGTTTGGATTTGCCACTTATAACTTGAATGATTTTGAAATTCCCATAGTAGAAAGTTTTGTTCCCTTGTCTCTCCCAGAAAGACTTATTTCTAGTGCTGAAAATTGAGACAACTCCTTAGGGCATGAAGTTAGAACATGCAGCTTATTCCAAACCACTCTTCTAAATATTAATGTAACTTACATGAATCACACATAACATATACTGCCCCTTTGTGCAGGGAAATGCCACGCTTTTTATAGTTGTTGCTGTACAGCTAAGATAATAGGAACCAAAGTCGTAAAACAGTAATTAATATACTTCAGAAGTGAGCTGTTTTATTGGGTAGATGCTAATTAAGGATGATAGATGGCAGTGATTGAAAAAAGCATAAACCATTTGGTCAACACAAGTGAAAGGTCAGGTATCATTTTGAATGCTTTAATTAAGGATACTTTGCTTTTCTTCCCCTCTTCTAAATATCTGAAGAGGCATGGAAGGAAAGAGCCACAGTAACTAAGAGGGAAATCATGTATAGTGCATGCCCTAGAGCTCTGAGGATTGGACAGATGTGTGTTGAAACATTTGATTGACCTGACTTCCAGTGATATGTTGCATTGTTTGCTCTGCAAACAAATGCTCTAGTGCTTTCTGGCCATCACGTGAGTCAGCCACATCTTTATGGGATATTTGTGTTAATCATAGAAGCAGAGCGTTATGTTATAGAGACAACTGCTGCCCACGTTTTAAGCCAAGACTTTATGCCCAGAAATAAACTCTGAAAAGTTAAAAACTGACTGAAGATCAACTTCATCTAATGGAATCCTTAATATCTGTGAAGTCACCTAAAATAAAAAATTAAAGGAACTTCTCCAGAATGCAGAGTAAGAAGACCTAAGGCATTTTCTCATTTTTCACTTAGATAATATGAGCCATAGATATGTTAGTTATCAACTTTAATTCGATAGCTGCCTGTTTCCCATTTAGTTACGTTTGTTTACCTTTGTGTCTTAATAATATATGCTGCTATCATAATTCCTAAAAAGCTTCCTTCATTAAAATGGCCAATGTTAAAATATTTTAAATGACTGGCCTTTGGTAAAGCTATATTAACCAGACAAAATAAAACACTTTTTTTAAAAAAAACTAAACAAATATCTGATTATAACACATGAGTACTTGTTATTCTGTCCATATTAGATACGTAACATTCATAGATAAGGCTGTAGTTAAACAACCATCTTTTATGAAATTGTATGCTAACATATGTAGTTATATTCTTAGTATGTAAAAGTATGCATTCAGATGTTTAAATAAATGCATACAAGAATAAGTAAACAATTCCATGTTTTCAAATTTGGCTGGCGACCAGATCTTGCATAGAATTATTTTAATTGTTGCATGGTATTTCTCATTTCAACATTCTCTTCAAATACTGGAAAGGACATTGAAGCAAGTGTGATTTAAGATGATTGACCCATAAAACCTTTCACTCTGCAAGTAGAAACCCTAATAAGGCTACTAAAAAAAGAAAAAGGAGAATGCATAAATGAGAAGTCCTTTAAAAGATGTTGAAGTTAGCATTCCTTGTGGCTAGGAAAGCAAAGAATAAAGAGATACCGTCCTTTAAAATCTTGTCCTTGTCTCATAGAGGAGATAGTCAAGCTGTCAATGACCAGAGCATACACAAGGCTGGGCATGGAAATATTCAGTCTGGTTTCAGTAATAGCCTTTTGTGAAATTAATTGAGAAATTTATTTTTCCAGAAGCTTTCAAAGGAACTGAACTAGGTCTCTAGACAGTGGGTAGCATTGATGTGGTGTAGTGGTTGATATTCTTTTTAAAACCCTGAGTATAACCGATTAATATTCTTTGGAAGAGAAGTGATAATGTGATTGTGGGCATATTCATTGGGGCATTATGGGCGAAGGCATAGCTAGGAAAAAAATTTTCCTCAAATAGCCAATTTACTGAAGACAACACCAGGCACTGTCTTCTTAGCACTGGTTAATGACGTTCTAGTTAATTTGTAACTTGCACAATATCTGTTCTTGCTATTGCTGCCAAGCATATTGCAGATCAAGGAGCCTGTTATGCAACTGTGAATAAGAATCTTGAGCCACTTCACACTGTTTCATCTTGTCAATTGCGAGTTTTGTTTGGTGCAGTGTGTGCGCGTGTGTGTGTGTGTGTGTGTGTGTGTGTGTACGTTAAGTAAAGTCTGATGATTTTGAAGTAAACAAGTAATGGACTGTGTATATGACTTTTTCAAATCTGTATACGTGCACTCTACTGTTTTTCAAAATGATGAGCTAGCAAGGTAGCTGCTCTGTTCCACTCTCATTTTTTTTGTCTGTGCTGTTGGATGAAACTTTTCAAAAGCCTTTCTATTTAGCTTTGGCAAAGGCTGTTTTATCGTTCATTGGAGAGTATCTCTAACCTGAAAATTCTCCATAACTCAGACACAGTAACCATACAGTTAATATTTGTCTCATGAAAGGCTGGAAACACTGCCTACTTTTTCTATCCTGTCCTTCTAATCAATTTATCACTATTTCCACCTCATTCTGGGAGTCAGCATTCATGCAGAAGTACTATTTGCTTGTTCATATGTGCAAGGGAAATTGTTTTTATTCCTAAAGCATTTCACCCTCCTAAAATCCTGGGTTAGATTAAGGAAATATCCCATTTATGTAAATAAACTTTTAATTAAGCAGAGTTGGTAACAACGTCAGAAACAATAAAATGGATGATTTGTCAGAAATAAACTGCAGGGCATCTGATCCTTTGAAGATAATTGAAAGTTAACTATGTAAAAACATGAATTAAAATACATATATATGGCTCTTGATGAGTTACAGTTACATAAATTACTGTGGCATTAGTATTTTGGAAATTAAAATTCAGAACCAAAAATAGTGCTCTAGTCTATCACTTCTCATCAGTGAAGTGCTCTAACCAGTAGTAGTGGAATCTTCATGGGGAATTTTTATAGGCAAGAAAGCTCTAGGAAGCATCAGCCATGGAGGAGGATGGCTCAGTAATTCTCATTTAGGTGGTACAGTGGGGCTGTGCTTGGCTCCCGTCTCCCCTGCACCCAAGGTAGCAGAGATTTCTCTTCGGTCAGAGGAATAAGTTCAGTTGTGATCAGCCTGGGGAAAAATGATTAATTACGCTCCTTGCTTAGGTAGCAGAGAAGGTTTAGGTGTGCTGGAAGCATGGGCTTCTGTACATAGTGAGGTAAGAGTAGTGATAAGAAATTTTACGTTTCAGGCTACTCTTTTTATCCTGTTGAACATCGGTCTTATTTCCCTGAGTGACTTTATAGCCTGCCAGTATCACATTCCCTTCTGTCTCCTTTCTGATCTGTTCACCTCGTTTTCAACACTCTACTCCTAGCCTAGCCCTCCCCCATCCCCCCATCCCCCCATCCCCCCCGATTCCATGTCTCTGACTCTGTAATGACTCTCTGATACACATACATCAATTCACATCATAAAAACATTCAGAATAAATGGGCTTTATGTGCGTATAAAAGGCACATTAGGAATATTGCTTTTTGTGTGTTTTGTTTTGTTTTTGTTTTATAAAAGGCCAAATTCCTTTCTTTCAAGAGGTTTCTCCAATAGTACCTCTGCACTGCTGGTTTCCCCGCAAGGCAGTGTTTCAGGAGCAGTTTTTGTCACAGAGCACGTTTTACCATAATTCTTGTGCTTGCCACTTTGCCTTCCGTGGGCCAGAGCTGCTTTCTTTTTTTTTAAGACTCTCACCCCTCCCACTGAAAAAAAAAAAAAAAAAAGACTGTCTATCTGTCTGTATGAGGGAATCCAGTAATTGAATGTGATTTTTTTTTTTTTTTTTTTGTTCTTGTAACTTCTCCAAATTTTAAATAAATCAGTTCTGGTCGTTTCCTTTATGTAAATGATTTTTGGGGGAAATAAGAACCTGTTATGGGACTATCATTCAAAATGTCTTTAAGAAAATTCAAACCTGGCTTCAAATACAGGTCAACAGTGGGATCTTACTAACCATTACAATATAAGATTACAATGAGAAAATTATTTTTATTCAGTTCTGAGAGGAGGTCTATTAAAGTAGTGCATAATTTCAGAGCAGTTCTCTAGAGATGAACTTTTTCATGGTGAAATGAAGCAATGTAACGTAATGCAAATCATACTACCATTACAAAAAGGAAATTAAAGTTGGAAGAATCTGTCAAAATATTGTGAAAGTTGAGGAATCAAACTTTATTACTTTATTTTTAGAATTTGCAAGATGTTCCACTGCAGAAATGCCTCTGGGCATTTGTAAAATAGAAAGGAAGTGAAAAGAGCAGTCACTACTAAAATGTAGGTTAATTCAGCCCTGTGCCACCTCTGTCTCTCTCTTTAGGCCAGCGCCCCCATCACCCCATTTTACCTGTAGCAGCTCTAGACTATAGCCAGTATCTATCTAAAAGGTTTTTATGATTTCACATGTTTCCTAGGACGTAAGCTCCTCAGCATACCAACTGTTTCTCATGCTAAAACTAGATTGTGTTTCATTAGCAGCCCTTCATGATTGTGAAGACTTTTACATTGAGGTTTCAGAAAAGTTATCAAACTTGCAAACATTTAGAAAAAAGGAAACACAGCACTCACCTATATTACGTTTGCCAACGATCTTCTTCTTTTCTAAGTATATTATGACAGAGTATATATGACAGACTTGCGTGTGCCCTTTAACCTTTCAATCTAAATACTGACCCCGTTTTCTTAAAAAGAAACTCCTCATAATCATCCAGCGTTTGTTTCCTTTGCCTGTGGGGTCACAGCGGTACTAAGAAATCCATTTTTTAAAAATGTAAAAGGTTAATAAGCAGAATCTCCTGTAAGCCACCACTTTTCCTCTGTCCCCTGTTGATTACTGCAGCCAGATTATAATTTATAAATTAAACCCGAAATATTGAGGAGGCAATGTATAGGATTTCTGGTTTTAGCAGCCTGTGAGTTCTAGGTTTTGCATCAGTACAGTTTGTGCTGTGATTGCAACTAGCTACCCATGTAGAAGTAGCCTTAATGATCTAGAGTCACAGCAATGGATCTCCACTCCTGAGTGCAGCAGACTTCTCAGTTACTTTTTCAACCTAAAGATACATATTTAATTTTTAAACCTTGCTCCAATGGCTATCAGAGACTCCAGTTAATTTTATAAACTATTGCTTTTTAGTGACAAGACTGTCATACATGTGAGTCTTTATAATCTAAGATAAAATGAGCTCTCAGCTTTAAGTAGATTTTGTAAATGAGCACCCAAAACTTCGATGTCACATTCGGTTCTTATGTGTCCCATAATAGATCTTTGCACAATCTAATAGAGCTTTGCACAAAAACTTGTTCTAGCATAATGTTGCAACAACTCATTTCATTCCCAGAAGTTCAGATGTAATAATATTACTGAGGATGGTTTGTGTATCTTTTCTATTTTATATAAACATACATATACATATATATATATGTCAGTGAATGTATATTAGAGAATACAACAGAGCCTCTTTTAAATGTATATAAATTTAAGATTTGAGAACTTCAGGGACTTAGATCTCAAAGCTCTGTCCTAGTTTCTCCTAAGGTTTCAGAGTCACTCTTTACCAGCTAAATTGCCGCTTTTGATGGTTTCTGTTGGCCAAGGCAGAGAAAGCCAAATGTATTATAAAACTTAATATTGAAAAATTTTAATAATGCATTTAAGCACACAGTTTTGAAGCTACAACTACATTGAATTGATTTCCAAAAGCATTTAGAATTTTTCTTAAACCCTGGAGAAATGCCTTTTGAAATATTATCCCAATTTACCAACAACAAAACATTGCAATTATAATAGGACACATTGTAAAGATTTTTAATTTTCCATTTGTGATCTTATATTCTTTGGTGGTTAAGTCTTTAAAACCCCAACTCTAAAGTGAAATTGAAAAGTTCTTAAGAAAAGAAATCTGTTGTTACAAAGTCTAGGGTAGGAGAGAATAATTACACATAGCTTTTTGATAAACAGTCTAAATTGTGCTTCAAAGGACAGATGTGGCTTTAATAATCTGAAACATTTGCATTTTCAGATTAAACTTTGCTTGATTGCATTGTACTTGATATGTATACTTAAATCTATATGTTAAATGTTATACTTTGATATAGCACATCTTGTTTGACTTTGTTCCTATGATCTGACAGGCTTCATTATATAATAAACTAGTTTAAATAAATCTTAAAGACATAAAAGTGTTCCTGACAGTAAGAAAAAATTTAAAGCTCACAAATGATATATCGGTTAGATGTTCCAGAGAGAGTCAAAGTTTTTTCATTCAAATCTTTGAACATGTGTTTTGAATAAAGCTGTAAGGCATTTTCCAGTAACCAGTGTTGTATTACAAAAATGAGTAAAGTAAAACAAAAGGAAAACATGTTTCAACATTTTATTCAGTATTGTCACATATTGTTGCACATTTCCTGCTGGAAGTAAATGTGACATTTGTGATGCTAATTTTTCAAACCTAACCTTTTATATCATATAAAATATTGCTGAGAATATTGTGCTCTTGTCAGACAACCACAAATAATGAACCACTCTATCAGAGTTCAAATGGGTTCCTAATAGTTTGTGTGCAATTATATTGTAGCTCTGATGTAAATCCATCACTGTAATTTTTTAATTTTTCTGCTAAATTTTATCTAGGAATAACCAGTGATAAGTAGGTTACAGAATACTTGACCCATTATCTTAGCATTTTCTTTGGAGCCAAACCAGAAAATAATATCCCTATAGTTAAATCGATTTGGGTAATATAATATATGGTGATATAATGGAGGGGGGGGTGAGACAAAAATTTTGCTTAAAAGTAGGAAATTGTATGTTCAATTACTAGGATTTTACTGTTTTGTTAATTGAGAATTAATGACTTAGGTGACTCTGAAGCACAAAAAACATATCAGGACATCTATTTGATTATTTTGCCTTTTATAATAAACAGCTGTCAAGGCTAACTACCTAGAAGAGGCAAAGTATTGAGCATGTGCAAGCAATTTAAATATTTAAAATGCCAAATTGGAGAGAGGGGTACTTAAAATCAAACTATAAACTAATTTATAGAAAGATGGATATAATTTATTTCAATGTTATATTTGTTATATTATATATTTTATTAAAATATTAGCTTTGGAACAAAATCTAAAACATGTACTTAGTAAACTATCACTGACACTACATTTCTACTAAGGGAAGCTGCTTCCGAAATAAGGGAAACTGAAATTTAATATTCAGGCTGGGGAATAGTCCCCTTTTTTACAATATTAACTTATTAAATTACTTTTAAATTAAAAATTGTTTTAAAATTAAATCATTTTGAATATTTGAGAACTTGAAATCAGTGGAACACTTTAAATAGCCTGCTCCTTTTTAGCAAAGCAGGTAATTCTTATCATGAGGGTTTCCGGGTTTGCCAGCCTGGAGGTGGATATTTGGTTTCATACACTGAGTGTAGTCAGCAGCTGGCCAGACTCCCTTGCACCATTCCATGAGGTACCAGAAGCTGACCTTTAAAGTTAAGAGTATTTACATGAATTCTGTCGTTGTTGTGTCTAGGAATTTAGACAGAATTTATGAGGAGGGCAGCAAAGGACATTACTTTTTTATTTCACTCTTCGGCTAAAGAGAAAATAGTTAAACCTATCAGAAAAGAATAAACATTACTTCAGTGTTCAAATTGGTTACACTACATTTAATTTTTATATCCAGCCGTTGTTTTTCAGTGCTTCCGGTCAGTTCACACGAGGGAAATTGTGGTGGCCCCATAGGTTTCTATGCAAGTTGTGTGACACATGGCTCCTAGGATTCACATCCTGCCTAGAAAGACTTGAGAGTATTTCTAAGTGAACATATCTCAGCAGCAAAGCCAAAGTGTCAGTATCAAGAACACTTGTGTTCAGGTGATGTCTTCGCTTTCACAAAGTGTGGTCCTGGAGATGATTTTACTGAAGCTCACAGCAACACGAAGAAGAGAGAGAGCAAGTGCTACTGCCCTTATTTTACGAATGAGGAAGTTGAGGCTTAGAGAGGGTATACATTTTGTGACAGCATATGAAGGATCTACCTCTAGTCAAATTTTGGTGCTTAATGTGTTTAATGTGTGATTGTTGGCAGTGTCCTCTCTGGTTTCATCACCCTGTACCCCTAATGCATACTACACTGACTGGTGTTTAGTCGGTGCTGCTAGAGAATGGCATCAAATAATGAACAGAGATTGGAAGCAAGATGGCCTGGCCTTTCGTGTTTTATTTTTCACACTGTAAGGTGACCACAGAACATGGAGTTCTAGTGACTAGTGTGCTTTCCAGGAGTGTGTTTTCTTTTCTTTTTTATGTTTTAAGATTTATTTCATTATTCATGAGAGACACAGAGAGAGAGACAGAGACACATGCAGAGGGAGAAGCAGGCTCGCTCGATACAGGGAGCCCGATGTGGGACTCGATCCCAGGACCCCGTGATCACACTCTGAGCTGAAGGCAGACGCTCAACCACTGAGCCACCCAGGCGCCCCTGTGCTTTCTTTTTTGAGGAGACACATGTCCCTGACATTTCTGGAGACGATGGAGAGGAAATAGCACATCCTTTTGTAAAATTGTGTTTGCGGATGTAGAATGGAATAACTTTAAACATTTATTGCATGCTCACTGTGTGCCAGGATACTCTTAAAGCATCCTCCCCGCCTTAATTCACTTAATCTGAACAATTCCACAAGGTAGACAGAGTTCTCACCTCCATTTTATAGATGACATGCCAGAAGTACAGGAGAGGTTAAGTAACTTCCTTGCTCAAGGTCACAAAACGAGCAGTGGCTGCAAGCCCCAGCTTGTGACCACTGCATTATTCTGCTGCTTCGTACGCTATAAATTCTCAGACTGCTGGTTGAAGCCCTCCTATGAAGGGGCGATGAGTGGTCATAATGATTTTCCTACCCAGGCTGCTGAGAGATTGTCTGCAGAGATCTTCTGGCCATCCTCTGTGTGCATCAGAGTTGCTTGGGAGCTAACTATCTTGTTCCTTAGGGATCAGTAGTGATGACCCACAGCATTGCTGAGACCTTAAGGGTGAGATCATGTTTCTTCAGAATACCCTCATTATGAATTTCATTCCCTTTTGGCATTAGGCTCTGCTCTTTTAGTGTAGGAAAGATAGCACACTAAATTTAGAATAGTAGTTACCTCTTAGAAAGAAGAAGAAAGGTATTGGAAAGAGGTAAACAGGAGGCTGCTACTCCATTGTTAGGGACTTTGGTTTATTTGTGGTGTGCATTGTTTGTTTGCTTTAAGGTTAGAATTTGTTAGATGGTGCTTTCGTTATGTTGCTTTTATATTTGTGTGTTCAAAATAATTACTAATTAAAAAAAATTCAGGACCCTAAAATAGATCTGAACCCATAGGCAATTAATGAACATTTTGTGCCCCTGGAATGGAGAGGTTCAAGAATAAAGGATGTGCAGGCAGCCTTTAATCAGATCCTGAAGCAACTGTATTCTCTTCTTACCCCTATAGCTGAGGTTATAGAAATCAGGTAATATGCAAAATATGCAACTTTGAGGCCAACTAGGATTCAGAAAATCTGAAGTATATAAATATTAATTGACTTGAGAGATGCCACAAAGATTGTTGGTTCAGGTGTTCATTAGTTCAAGAAACCTTTATGGAATGCCTACCATGGGGAGGGAACCTTAGCTGTTTCTGGGGACACGCAGCTGAATAAGACAGTGTCCACAAGGGATTCATGGTCTTCAGAGGGAAGACATCTATATAAACAAATAATTATAATACAAACTATTAATTGCCTTAACAAAATATGTAATTGATGGTCTATCTGTATCGATCTATCTCCTATGTATATATGTATATATGTATCTGTCATCTATCTTTAATACCCAGGAAGCATTCAGCACAGTACCTGGAACATGGGGAGATCATAATAAGTAGTATTTGAATGATCTGATGGCCTTTAATTCCCAGATTTTTCATTTTTTTTAATAACCTGCAGAGAGAATTCAGCCAGGATTGTTCAGCCATTATCACTCAGGGTTTGGCAGCTTGTGAAACCTGTGAACCTCTCAGACAAAACTCTTAACCACTATCCTGTTACCACTATACTAATACTATTGTATTATAGATAACGTCTGTAGCTGTACTTATTTGGCCCTTTCTAAAATACTCGTTACATAATTTGGCTTCAACCACAAGATAAACTGATTCATATCAGATACTGTTACTCATATATATATGTGCCCAGGGCTAAGAATATAATAGGTGATCAATAAAATGGTTGGTTGCTGCTTGAATGAATGCATCCTACAAAAGGTTCAGAGGGTGGATGGGGAGATGGTGGAAAGATTAATTGTCCAAACTGCTTTTTAGACCACTCTCTGAATAAAAGCAGTTTTGAAACTTGTAGGAAATGAATATCGTGGTACTTGTTATAAGGCTTTTACCTTGTTTGTAAGGCTTGACTCTAAGAAAACAACTAGTTTCTACATCACCTGACTCATTCCTTTAATGATCCTGTCACTAACATGATGTTCCTAAAATCTAGTAGCAAAATTATGTTCTTAAAAAATAAAAATAAAATAAAATAATGTTCTTGCTCTAATAAATATAATTTTAATGTATTTTAATATGAAACTAAAGAGGAAATATTTATCTAAAATGTAGAAGTTTTATAAATCCTAGGGTTATATAGAAAAAATATCTGCTTTTCGGTTTTACTTCCAGAAGAACTTGAAGTTAAGGTTCAAATACCAACCTTAACCATATGATAGGCTTTTCACTGAACTTTCAATAAGATAATCATGTTTTGAATCTGCTGTGGTGTGTGCATGTGTGTGCATCTATTGATTTTATGTACTAGATAAACTAAGATATATTTCAAAAATAAAATTTTTTTTTAATCTGCAATCTGATTATAATTTTAACTGAGCAGGTGATTATATTTAAGGATGGATTATCTCCAGTTCATTCATCAAATATTTATTGGATACCTATGTGTGGGTCACTGTTTTAGGCACTGGAAGTATTTCAGTAAACAAGAGACAGAAATCCCTCACTACTCAATATCTTTCTGACAATTAAAAAAATCTAATTATTAATGGACAGCTAATGTTGCCCTTGAAAAGAACTTACTGGTGTGTTATCAAAATACATATTACATATATATTATGTACATAATTTTATGTTCTATATAATTTTTCAAAACTGTATGATTGGCCAACTTTTTGCACAATTTTTACTTACTCAGCTGGTCTACAGAAAAGACATGGTTATCCATTTGTATAATTCAATATGCTGACAAAATCCTAGCTTCAGAGACATGTGGATAACTTCGGTGGTCTGAATTTGATTATACTCTACATATGGGAAACAATCAAAGTAGTGTATAGGGATTTCATAGTGTAACTCCATTAAAATCAATGAGAATTCTGCACACCTAAACACCTGTTCACAATTCAAAAATTCAGTCAGGCAGTTCCACTTAAAAGATCACTAAATCAACAGTCTAATAGTCTTTGGGGATCAGAGTTTTATCATCTCACTTGGTTTTCATTTAACTTTGTCATTCACAAAACCATTATTATGGGTAAGAAAATTATATAATTTGCTCACTCCGGTATGATTCTATGGTTGTTGATCTTGATCCTGTTGGAAGAGTGACTCAAAACCTAGGTAAATAGGAAGCTATTTTAGAAATATCACCAATTGAAACCTTGGGAAAATACAGTGCACTGCAAGCTATTGTCAAACATGAATTGGTTAAAAAAGAAAAAGTAAAATTTTAAACTTAGAAGACTTGTGAGCAAAATTCATTTTTAAGCTATGAATCAATATTTTTAATGAGATGAGAAAGTATTTATTTTGATCAATAATCTAAATGAATTGAAATCCATTTGGAGGACCAGTATCAACAAATTAATTAATAGCTTTCATTCACAATGACTGGTTACAAGGCTCTTTTAGGTTTTCGTGGAATATATCTAACACTTAAGAGTGTTTAGGTTCTTTTCCCTTTTCACAATTCAGATATGTTGGTGTTTTACCTTACCTTATCTAAGTATTTTTTTTTTTACCATGAAGAAAAGTTTCTGTAAGGGAAAATGTAAACAAGGCAGTGGATGGATGGGTATTTAAGAAATTTTAGGATCTTAGCCTGTTAACTATTTGTCTGTTTATTGTCAATTACAAGTTAATTTAAACTACTCATTGGATAATACTTATACTAGGTTTTACTTTGAACAGTTTGCTTGAATTAATATATGGATTAGAGAAGTATAAACCTGCATTAACAATTCCATAGTTTAAAAAAATAGCCTGAAGAATTAATTTAATGATTTTAGTCTATAATGTATTTTAAAAATAGAATTTAAACATAGTTTGAAGGGATTTTTTAAATGGTGAAATTTTTCAGTTCTCTATAAATAATTTTAATTTAAAATAGAATTATAAAAAAATAAAATAGAATTATAGATGTCTATCATAATTAACCAATACTCTGCTCTTTGAAAATAGCTTCTGTATGTGCTGAGTTCTGTGTTCTTGTGTTTCCCTGATGCTGGATGTTATACCAGGTGCTGTTTCAGTAAATGTGCAGTAAATAAATAATTACTCATGTTTTCAGTCACATCTGATTAATTTTCTACAAGTGCATTGTTAAAATTTGAATTGAAGTATAGCAACATTATTAACTAGAAACATAGCCTGTTAGGAATGAAGGAACCGTCAATATGATGTATCCAATCCTGTCTACTTACAGAGGAGACCCACAGAGGTGCCCTGAATGACCAGTAGTAACTGGACACTGGGCTTGGATTTTGCCCATTTGGTCCAGCTGGTCACTGCAAATGGTTATTAATGATATGATTAGGTATATGTCTGCATATAAAGAAGACTATGCTGCTGGTCTCTCCTTAAATCAGACGAAATACTCATTTAAGAGAGCTCTAGATTCAAGTATGCCATCTACCATTTACAAAGCAGTCTTCTGAGCTTTGCTAGTGCTTCTAATTTTGGAACATGATAAACAATCTGAGTACAACCTTCTGCGAGCCATTCTGTTAGCTACCAAATCATATCCCGGGGGAACCTTGTCTCTGCCTCTCTTCCATTTCCTCACATCCAGTCACTGAGCGTCAGGGTTGAAAAGGAACTAGAAATCATGTGATCTCGTGTGGTGCCAAAATTTCTCTTGAATTTAACCCCTCCTATCAGTTGTCTCTTTGTCATTGCTTACTCATCAGAACCCCATGGACTTCCCAAAGGGGCTGCAGTTTTTACTTCTCCAATTCATAGTCCATACTTCCCACAAATGTATATGACTAACACACAAACAAGATTGCTTTATACCTAGCTCAGAACCCTTAATTGTTCTCCTTGCTTGAAGGAATCAACCCGAGCGCTCTCTCACTCGCTCGCGTGCACTCTCTCTCTCTCTCTCTCTCTCTCTCAAAAAGCAAGCAAGCCAGGGGTTTGGGCAGGGGTGGGCAGAGAGAGAATCTGAAGCAGGCTCCACACCCAGCATGGATCCGAATGCAGGGCTTGATCTCAACCCTGAGATCATGACCTGAGCCTAAATCAAGAGTCAGACACTTAATCGACTGAACCACTCACGCGCCCCAACACCAGCTCTCTTACTGAGCCATTTAGCATTCTTCACCCACTTTCCCCCCTGGGTGCCAATTCAGTCCTCCCCGTTTAGGCAATAACGAAAGTCTTCTGCTGGGCAATCTAGAACACTGCTTACCATTCCCATCTTTATAAATGTTGAGTATGGGCCAGCCTCAGTGCTATGCTAGTTTTTTTGTTTGTGCTTTTTTTTTTTTTAACCTTTAAAGTAAAGCCAACTATACTTTAGTTCGTTTGAATTCACCTAAGTTCTTTACCTTTTAAAGTAAAACTACTATACTTTATCTAATCAGTCTAAATTAACCACTTCCTCTTCTTTGTATTAATACGGTTTAGATGCACAGTTTGCTTTCTCTCTTTTAGGACAACAGTATTACACATTTCTGTTTTCTCCACAGTATATTTGAATGGTGCGCTTTTCTCCCACACCAGAATAAAGCAAGAATGTTTGTCTTAATTGTTCCCTGTTCTGTCCCCAGCTCATAGACACTCAGCAAGCACATTATTAGATGCTGGATTGCACTGATTTGAATAGAACATTTCTTGAAAATATATATTTCTATGTGTTTTATAATTAATATTTGCTAAATCATTCGCATAGCAAACTTCTTAATAAATTTAGATAGACCCAAATGATCTGAAATGGTGAGGATTTTATTATAGCAAAGAAAGAAAATGTGTGCCCAGGTTGTACCTGTGAGTTTTCTTGGGAAATAAAATAGAGGAGCCATACATTTTATTTTTTTTATGATTTGCTTGTGTCTGAATATACGGAGAAATACTCCAGACAATTTTCCAATGTATAAATCGTAAGATGACCTTAGCCAAAGTGAGTGGTTTGGACAAGATGTTAAATTCACTTCATTTCTAGAATATTTTGGTTCTGTTTCTTAATCTCTAACATTTATTTGAATCCATGAATGTAAAGAACCCATTTTTAAAAGTTAACAATATCTGGGGTGCTTGGCTGGCTCAGTCAGTAGTGCATGTGACTCTTAATCTTGGGTTTGTGAGTTTGAGCCCCCCATTGGATATAGAGTTTACTTTAAAAATAAATAAATAAAATAGGTGTACCCAGGTGACTCAGTTAAGCATCTGACTATTGATCTCAGCTCAGGTCTCAATCTCATGGTCATCAGTTCAAATAAAATAATGGGGCACCTGGGTGGCTCGGCTGAAATCTGACTCTTGATTTCAGATCAGGTCATGATCTCAACAGCATGGGATCAAGCCCCTTTATCAGGCTCCTCACTCAGCGGCAAGTTTGCTTAAGATTTTCTCTCTCCCTTTCACTCTGCCCCTCTCCCTCCCACTCATGCACACTCTCTAAATAAGTAAGTAAGTAAGTAAATAAATAAATAAATAAATCTTTTAAAAATAAATAAGTATAATCCATGTCAGCTAGAATAAAATAAGGTGTATACAGAAGTTCATCATATGTTGCCTAATTTTTAATTTGCCATTGATTATAAAAATACATTACCAGTGTATTACAAACTGTGAAAGTATTTTTCTCTTTCAAAAAGAAGCCATGTGGCATACAAAAAGGAATTCTGGCTTTGGAGGAAAAAAAAAAAACAGATTTGAAGCTTACTAGATGTATTATTTAGTCTCTCAGCTCTGTTTCAGAATCTTGAAAATGAGTTCAATTTCCCCTGTTTAAGTTTGTTAATAATGCATTGGTGTTCAGCAAGGATTCTCCAAACCATCTTAATTGCATGAGCTCAGTAGAGCCCTGAGAATTCCATCAGACTTTCTCCCCTAGCAGCTTCACTTGTTCTAATTAGAGATACTGAGCATCCAGGATGCAAGGTTTGAAAAAAATGGTTTCATTGATATAAAAAGTTTGAAAACCATGGAAATAATGTGTATAAGCTAAAAAAGTTAGCATGCACTCATAAATAATAGCTTCCATTATTAGGTAATACATGCTAGACCTATTAAACATTAAAACATGAGCCTCTTGTTACTGAATCATAACCTCTCAGGTTACCTGGACAAAATGTCTTAACAGAGGAACACATCTCAGGTGGAATGAAGCCCTGATGCGGGCACTGCCACCACCTGATCTTTTATAGTCACTTAAATTTCTTTTGCGTTTGTTGCAGTTTGTGCCCATTAAATCAGGCTGTTGTAAAGCTGGGCATTAAGAGCAACCGGAAGACTATTATATGCTTTAGAACACACAGAAAGTAATGTGAAAAGACCAACAGACCTTTTGCATCATTCAAAGTAGGAATGGATTTTTGAGCCCTTGAAAAGCACAAAAGAACTTGGAACCAATGATGGCATTTAATTTGATCAAGATATTATAAGGGTTCTGAAGAAGAAAAACAAAATCCACATACTATCCTTAAGCCTAAAGCCTACAGAGACCTCATTTACATCTCAACCCCAATTATCTAGTAATGGATTATAATGAAAAGTTGAGGAAATGGGAAGATGTTTTCAAAGTATGCTGAGGTTTAAAGTGAAGCATTCGTGTTATGAAGAATTTCATTCATTATA